>NC_090244.1:14545978-14845978 GCF_024489055.1 Chanodichthys erythropterus
GATGCAGGCTTCTGAACTGAGCGCTGATAACAACTTGGGTTGTCCTTGTACTCTTTAGTCCGGATGACATGGCGTCCCAGTTTAAAAAGAACTTAAAATTTTGATTCGTCTGACCACAGAACAGTTTTCCACTTTGCCACAGTCCATTTTAAATGAGCCTTGGCCCAGAGAAAATGCCTGCGCTTCTGGATCATGTTTAGATATGGTTTCTTTTTTGATCTATAGAGTTCAAGCCGGCAACGGCGAATGGCACGGTGGAAGTATTCCTGAGCCCATGTTGTGATTTCCATTACAGTAGCATTCCTGTATGTGATGCAGTGCCGTCTAAGGGCCCGAAGATCACGGGCATCCAGTATGGTCTTCCTACCTTGACTCTTACGCACAGAGATTGTTCCAGATTCTCTGAATCTTTGTATGATATTATGCACTGTAGATGATGATAACTTCAAACTCTTTGCAATTTTTCTCTGGGAAACTTATTTCTGATATTGCTCCTCTATTTTTCGCCACAGCATTGGGGGAATTGGTGATCCTCTGCCCATCTTGACTTCTGAGAGACTCTGAGAAGCTCTTTTTATACCCAATCATGTTGCCAATTGACCTAATAAGTTGCAAATTGGTCCTCCAGCTGTTCCTTATATGTACATTTATCTTTTCCGGTCTATTATTGCTACCTGTCCCAACTTTTTTGGAATGTGTAGCTCTCATGAAATCCAAAATGAGCCAATATTTGGCATGACATTTCAAAATGTCTCACTTTCAACATTTGATATGTTATCTATATTCTATTGTGAATAAAATATAAGTTTATGAGATTTGTAAATTATTGCATTCCTTTTTTATTCACAATTTGTACAGTCCCAACTTTTTTGGAATCGGGTTTGTACATAGTGCATAAGCACATAGTGTATTAAGTGCATAGTGTATAGTGTGTCATTTCGAAATTTCAATGGTTCACGTGACATTGGCAATGCTCTGAATCACTGATTTGAAACAAAAGATTTGTAAAGCTTTGAAGCTTCATGAAGCAGTGTTTTGAAATCGTCCTTCACTAGATCACAATATCGGCTGTGGTTGGATGCAACTAATCGGCGAGAGTAACCGCGTGCAGGTGGGGCAGGAGCTGAAAATGGAGACGTGAAGTCGGACAAAATGTCTTACCGGCATGCACTGCTTCAAGTCAGCCACCAATCGGTCTGTGCAGTGCTGCATCAAGTCGAGCAAGCCTATTGTTGAATAAAGTCGTTATTTTGTTTTTGGTGCACAAAAAGTATACTGTGTAATATCATTGCGCCTGCTGCACCCATGGTACGGCAGCAAAGTTCCTTGATTGTTATGGCGGAATGAGAGTACAGTTCCTAGCCATATCGGCCTAGAAAATTGCAGCTTTTCATTTTCTGTCGGTCTTAGGACACAATGTAACTACAGAAGAGTCAAGTTTTAAATAGGAAAAATATCAAAACTCTTGGTCATTTTTGAGCGAGATGCTATTGGTCTCATCAGATTCAATGAAATATGCTAAGCTATGCTAAAAGTGGTAGCGCCAGACACGGAGATCGGCTGAATGGATTCGAAAACGGTATAACTCAACTGTTTAACTCTAGGGGAGTTGGAAATTGAGCCTGTTTTAAAAAAAAAGGTGGTGTTTCTTTAACAGTCAATTACAGTGGCGGGCGGCTAAAAAAAAAGAAAAGAAAAAAGAATTAGAGATGCAGAATAGGCTAATTGTTATGTAATGAATGTAATAATATGATGTAATGTATAATTACTGCTTATCTAAAACATGGAAAATTCAGTATTTAAAGCATGCCATAGGACTTGGTGATATGGCCAAAAAAAAAAAAAATCTCTATTTTTGGGCTGAATGGCGATGTGTAATCTTGGTATTTTGTATATTTTTCTATTTGAACTATATAAAAAAAAAAATCTGTATTTAATTTTTAAAAAAATATTTCACATTCTGCCCAATATTTTCCTACAAACAATGTACATGTTGAAGGCAATGAAAACAAACATGAATGTAACCATGCGCTTAAGGAAGCGTCACGTTATTTAAAGGGGAGATTCTCACGTCAATAAGTAACAAACGAATAAGTAACTAGATTCAGCTTTGTACCTTTCTGGGCACTTGAACGTCTAAGTTAACTTGCTGGGAATGGAGGCCTCACTGAGCCATCGGATTTTATCAAAAAAATCTTAATTTGTGTTCTGAAGAGGAACGAAGGTCTTACAGGTGTAGAACGACATGAGGGTGAGTAATAAATGACAGAATTTTCAGTTTTGGTTGAACTAACCCTTTAATTATGTTATATTTGTCTCATATCAGTACAGGTTATTCAGTGGTGCATTGTACTCTTGTGCTCCACAGGTGTGGTGTTCCCCTATTACTCCCTTAGGGGGCGTTATCTGATGAACTTTTATGAGGCTAAGGAGGCATGTGAGATGCAAGACGCACACCTGGCTACCTTTGAGCAGCTCTTCGCTGCTTGGCAGGAAGGGCTGGACTGGTGTAATGCTGGGTGGCTCCTTGATGGGACGGCGCAATATCCTGTCTCAGTGCCACGAGAGGCTTGTGGCGGCACCCACCTGGCACCTGGTGTACGGAGCTACGGCGTTCGAGACAAAAGTCTGGACCGGTTTGATGCCTTCTGCTTCACCTCATCCATTAGAGGTAATAATGTTTGTATATATTTATACTGACAAGTGGAACTTCATATGACATTGTATAACTTCATCCAGTCTTGGCTTACACTTGTGTGTTTCCATGATAAATGTTTAAATATTTTCATAGCTGTGCTCTCAACAGGTGTTTTACATTTTTAAATCAGAGTCAGAGATGAATTAATAGTAAATTCACCTCATGATATTGTGCATGTGGCTGCATTGCTCATTCTGGAAAAGGTTCCTATTTTATAAATATAAGTTCAGATTGACAAGTTGGGTCAACTTGCCAAAGGGGATTAATTATAAAATGGCATTCTTCCCTATTTTAATCAGTCATGCATATATTTTAAAGCTGTTTGCCTTGATATGCCAGTTGAATTTTGCTTCTGCAGTCTATCTTGGGTCAATTATTGGCATTCAATTCTGAGGTGAGGTCATATTTGTATTTAAAAAGGATTATACACCCAAAATGAAAATTATCCCATGATTTACTCACCCTCAAGCCATCTTAGGTGTGTATGACTATCTTCTCTCAGAAGAACACAATTGGAGATATTTAAAAATATCCTGGCTCTACCCAGCTTTATAATGGTAGTGAATGGGGGGCGATTTGAAGCCCCAAAAAAATGGTATCCATCCATCATAAATATCATTTGTATGGCTCCAGGGGGTTAATACAGGCCTTCTGAAGCGAAGCGATGGGTTTTTGTAAGAAAAATATCCATATTTAAAACTTTATGAAGTATAATAATCGGATTGGATCATATGGATTATATTTATGATGGATGGATGCGCTTTTTTTGAGCTTCAAAATCTGGCCCCCATTCACAACCATTATAAAGCTTTCTAGAGCCAGGATATTTTTAAATATCTCCGACTGTGTTCGTCTGAAAGAAGATAGTCATATACACCTAGGATGGCTTGATTAGTTTGAGTAATTTTCATTTTTGGGTGAACTATCCCTTTAACACTAGAACTACCAAGGCAGTCATTTTGACCGTTTTAAAGATTTGCAATGTAATAACTTTGTTGAAATAAAACCCATATAACTACAGTTCCATGACTTTTCTTAAATTAATGTAAATTTTATTTTAACATTGTTATTTTATTAAAATTACAAAACACAAAAGAGTTCTGAGTATTTCTACCTTGAATGGCCATAGCGGTCAATTTGACTGCACATATTACAGGCGTTGTATCTCCTCAGCGCTTTTTCCCGCCGTTAAAGATGTGCGTAGCTGTTGCCTAGCAACCTTTCTCTGGCAGTTTTGTGTGCTTTTGCTAAGCTAAAACTTAGCTTTACCGTCAAAATGGCAACAAGAAAGAAAATGACTGTCACTGAGGTTTTATCCTTGCTTGAGAACATTGATGATGCAGAGTCTGATGGAGGAGCAGAATTTCAATTTTGTGTTATGATGTTTATTATCTGTCCTAACATAACAGAACTATTTATTCATTCTAGATTTCATTAGAGGCTGCATAAAATTGTTTCCGATTCGTGTGGTCCAAACATTTCCGATAATGCTAAAGCATTGTAAACTCCAAAAGTCAAAATGTATTGAATAAAGACAGATGTAATCATTTCCAAAATTCACAATATGTTTTTATCTAACGAAATATTCTGCTTCATTTTATATTTGTTGACATTTTGACTTTCAAAAACAACATTTTAACTGCGGTGAAAAACTTTGATCTCCAGCTTGCCGGATGCAAATTGCGGAAAGCAAATTGCGGCATGCACTTTTGTGGGAGGTCTAGTAGCTTTTACACAATAATATCACGAACATATTATATTATGTATGCTTAAATTACCCCACATTTTTTCATAAAACATGACCATAGAAGCTTTGAAGTAAATATAACATGACAAAAATGACATTCACTGCTGTCTGGTATGAACAGTCAAAATGACCGCTATTGGCAGTTCTAGTAGTTATAGAATTCCGGTAGTGCTAGTGTTAAGTCACCAAATATGATGTGACAAATTACCTCATGTCTTTCTTCAACTTCAGGAGAGGTCTACTTGTTGCAACATCCCAACAAACTAAATTTCACCGAGGCGGTGGAAGCCTGTCAGAACGATGGAGGTCATATTGCTAAAGTTGGCCAGTTATACGCAGCCTGGAGGTTTGTGGGATTGGACCAATGTGATGCAGGCTGGTTGGCTGACGGTAGTGTACGTTACCCAATCATCCAACCAAGGGTGAACTGTGGTACATCAGAACCAGGAGTCCGCAGCTTTGGCTTCCCTCCGAAGCATTTAAAACATGGCGTGTATTGCTACAAAGTCCGCTGGTAAACAGTACAATTCATTTTAAATGTATAAACACTTCTGTGAAAACCACAACGGACAGTTTAGTACTTCTTTTTCTACACTACTGATATATACGTGTTTGTATTGTGTCTTGATTTGATTTAAAATGTCCTGGAATTCCCCTAAAGTATTCTACTGTGTGGTAAAATGACATTCCCAGTGCTGATTAGGATATTTACAATTTAAAACTTTAAAAAAATGAAGGTTATAACTGTGGTTATTACATTTTATACAGCATGTATAGTTCTACAGTGTTTTTTTAGGGTTAAAGCCTGAATTTGGTGGCGGTTCATTCTTTAAACACTTTTATTATCTGATTGCTTGAATTATGAAGCATTTTAATGCAAAAAAAGAAAAAAAAAGAATCAGTTAGTTTGTGCCATCTGCTCGTATCACATTTGTATGCATGACTTCTTACTATTATATGAGACGTCGTCATCCGAAAAGCCAGTTGTGTTGTCAATAAATAGTTTTTCCCAACAACTATTCTGTATGTGTTTACTTACAGCCTTTTCAAATGTCCAGACCACCCAATAAATCACGTAGAGACATACTGTTTCTGTTTTGGAATAAGACAGCCTTGCCCCCGTCCTCTGTATGACATTTGATTTGGGTAGTTTCTTATTCTGACCAGCAGGGGGCGCGCGAATGTGAGTCAGCGGGATCAGAGGATTAAAAAAAAACAACATACTCAGTCGACATCCTTCATAACGCTGTTACTGTTTAACATTAAGCCAAATATGGGAGTGGGTATGATTATCCCACCCTTTCCACAGGATTTCATGATCCTTTGGCGTCAGAGACGTTCCCTATTTACACCTGCTTCCCAAACATAAACGGAAGGCGGGGGAGGAGTGGAGTGGAGCACAACAGTGTTCCTCAGTCTCGCTTTTTCACTCTGCTAACGGCACATAAAGATGCACAGTGTTAGGTAAGAGAGGTATATTCATCAGCTTTTAGGATTTTCTTTTCCCTTGGGAAAATGTCATGAAGTAGACACAGTGTTGTTTGCCGGATAAATGAGGCCCTGGATAAGTTAAGTATAAGTTGGGTATATGTCCACAACTGTTGTAGGTTTATATATATATATATATATATATATATATATATATATATATATATATACCAGTTTTTCAACAATAGTTTTATTTTAAAGTAAGAAATACTTAATACGTAATGCCCTAGAATTAATGCCCTAGAATTGAAAATTGAATTAAACTTGGCATAGTTAAATAATTAGAGTTCTGTACATGGAAATGATATAGGCCTACAGTGAGTCTCATACACCATAGTTTCCTCATTCTTGTGTAAATTTGATTTGTGCAAAAGACCTCTGAAAAACAGGCGAATCTCAACATAACTCCTACTGTGACACAACAGTCGGGATCATTAATATGTACACCCCCAAATTTTGCATATACCAGCCCATGTTCAAGGCATTAGACAAGCCAGTATTAACATCTGGAGCAGCACACAGACTTTATGCAGGTAAGCAAGCAAGAACAATAGCGAAAATTGGCAGATGGAGCGATAATAACTGACATGATCCATGATAACATTATATTTTAGTGATATTTGTAAATTGTATTTCTAAATGTTTCGTTAGCATGTTGCTAATGTACTGTTAAATGTGGTTAAAGTTACCATCGTTTCTTACTGTATTCACGGAGACAAGAGCCGTCGTTATTTTCGTTATTAAACACTTGCAGTCTGTATAATGCATAAACACAACTTCATTCTTTATAAATCTCTCCAACAGTGTGTAATGTTCGCTTTAGCCACGGAGCACTATCAAACTCATTCAGAATCAAATGTAAACATCCAAATAAACACTGTACTCACATGATCTGATAGGCTGCATGACGAACACTTTGTAAAGATCCATTTTGAGGGTTATATTAGCCATGTGAACTTTGTTTATGCAATGTATTATAGAGTTGCGAGTTTGGGGGTGGGGAGCGCGAGCATTTAAAGGGGACGTGCGCTGAATCGGCGCATATTTAATGATGCCCCAAAATAGGCAGTTAAAAAATTGAATAATAAAAAATCTATGGGGTATTTTAAGCTGAAACTTCACAGACACATTCAGGGGACACCTTAGACTTATATTACATTTTGTGAAAAAGCGTTCTAGGGCACCTTTAAACATATCACAAAATAAGTTTGCGAAAAGATTGACAAACTATAAAGTATTTATTTAGGCACTTTCTTTTCTACCTTTTTTTTTTTTTTTTTTTTTTACTTGTCCAAATGCTATTTGTTGCCACTATTTACAGAATTCAGGGTGCCCACAGCTAATCTAAAAATATAACAAAATGTCCAAAAAAAAAAAAAAAAAAATCAGGCCTGGAAACAAAAAAATGAATGAAAATGTAAAAAACAAACAAACAAAAAAATCAGATATTTGTATTAATATTTTTTCTATTTTCTATTAATATTAATTATTTCTTCAGTCTCAATAATCATTATCTAGTAATCATGAATGATTGCAATTGTCATTGAAAAGTTATGGAAATGCATTGTTCAGGGTGTAGGAACCCTGAATATAGAGTAAAGATTAGACATTAGAAAAATCTCTATGGTAATTTGGGGTAAAATGACTTTATATTGAATAGAGGCCAAGTTCTAACTAGTTAAATCAGTCAGAACCCAGCGCAAGTTTTTCTCATCATTTCTCTTTTTCTCACACAAACTCACCATACAACCACTTAAATCTTAGTAGGTTTTTATGTTAAAATACTTTCCATCCCAGTTTAATATGCAGGAAAAAAACTGTAAGTAAGCCATTGGTAGGTTTATTTCTGAACGTTTATTCTGTAGGTTTATTTTCTATAAAGGTCTGAACACAGTCTGGCTTTGTCTATTTGAACATTTTGACCAGCCCAACCATAGACATAAATATATATGTCTATGAGCCCCACAACAACAACATTGGCTAAACCAGTGGCAGGATTATCTGTTTGGCTGACCAATGGAAGACGAATGGAGTGTTCGAAAAAGCTGTTTGAAAACAGACATTATTTTTGCAATTAATTTTTTTGTGATGCAATGGTTGGTTTTAATCATTCTGTGGTATTAAAAGAAAAACACCTTTTTCACACACATTTAGTCAGTTTATTTCAGGGGTACTAGGACAGATATGAGCTCAGCATTGAGATGACAGTGACAGAGTGCAAAATGAGAGATGGATATTGCTGGGAACAGAGAGTAATTCCAGTGTCTTCGTTCACTGGATTGGAAACGATTGACTCTGTCAATCAAACGTTGTGGGGCACTTTGTGTGTTGGATTAATAATATATACTTTAATGTTTAGGCCATTTCATAATTCTTGTCTTGTTTTCTGATGCCATATTGTGCTTATTTGAATATTAATGCTTGTCTCATACGTTAGATTGTTTGACATCTACAAAATTTCATTTATAAGAGCTCAAGTATGTTATGAAGGCCAAGACGAATCTTGTGAACTTGTGAATTAATAAATTAAGGAAGTGTGAATGCATTGCACAACAAGGAATAAGTGCCATAAGCAACCATTCACTTCCTGTGACAGAAAAGTCACTTATATCATTTTGTCATTACAGCTAATGTAGACAGGATATTATATCTTTCTAGTTTGAGTAAACATTGTATACTATGCAAGCTGACCTAGAATCAAGCTGGGGAATTTATCTTTCACAGTTTCACAGAGATACAGCTAGACATTTAAACTACAACAAACAACAAATCAAATAAAAAAGACACATCTTAATTAAAGAATTTGAAATACTAATATACTTAAATGTAATTGTTTCCAGCTGTGGCCATTCAAGCCTTTTGTCTTGTTCTGAACTTGGTATTATCCAGACAATATTACCTTTGTGCTACTTAATACACTGATGTTTTTGGACTTTGTCCCAATCTGCACACTATCTACCCTAAGTAGTATGCCAGATAAGATTTTTTTTGCATCTCAAATCATAGTATGTTAAAAATAGTATGCCAAAGGTGCCTGGATGGTACACTATTTCTGGCAGATTTCTGAAGTGCATCTGTGCATTCTTTTTGGGCTAATATTGCTCACAACCCCTTGTGTCCTCTTTTTAAATTGTAGAAAAACTAACAAGGAATGCAATGCCAATGTTGCCACATGGAAATGTATGAACCTAAAAGTTAAGCTAAGGTATTGTGTAGCTTCATCCTAATACTTACATTCAAATGCAAACAGTATGCAACAATACAATAAAAAAAAAAATCCCAATACTGTTATTGTTTTTCTACATATTCAAAATGTGCATTGGTGAAATACATACTAGGAGTATGCAAATTGGGGGGCGGCATTTGATAATTCTAGAGGCTGTGTTTGGAATTGCAACTATTATACTACTTGTACTATTGGTGCAGTATTTAGTATGTATATTTAGCATGTATACTGTGAACAGTATGCACATTTTATTGATGCTACTCGTATGCAGAGTAATAGGTGATGTGACGATGCAATGCCTACTGTTTCATTTTTCAAATTGTAGGCAGTATACTGTGCCATATTCAGAAAGTAGTAAGCTAGTGGCTGCGTCAGAAATCATCAGTTAAGTCGCTTCACTGCCATTCACAAATCCTCTCCCGTGGCCTCATGGGATGGTAAAGTGTCCATCATATGCACACTTTAGAATCTCGCCAGAAGTAGTCAGTCATCCGGGTACTTTTTGTCTACTCTTTTATACGTACTGTGAATTCGGACATACTTCTTTTGTCACATATTGTTTTTCACCTACTATATAGTAGGGAAGTATGTGATTTCGGATGCAGCCACTATTTCATTCTGAACATAGCCACAGATCTTAGCAGAAAAATGTTCACACAAGTAAGCATTAGTGTCACCTTGTGGCCTGGAGGAAAATGCACCAACTATCTAAAGTAAACTCCTGTTCTTTGCTAGTTCTTTGCACTGTGTGCAATTTAGTCTATTCTTTATAGATTATCTCTTGTCACCCAATATTTATGGGTTAGGGTAAAAAGTAGTAGAAATACAATCCGGAAATGCCAAATAAATTTAAATAAACCCAGATATCTTTTTTTCTTCTCTCCAAAACAGAGCTCTAAATAGAACTTGTAAACCAATCAGCCAGACAGGCTAAATAAAGTTTGTCACTACATAAGGTTGTTCCCTTGTCATTGAGATTTTCTTTTGAGTAAATAAGGCTTCTGTACAGGTGATCTTTATTAATAACAGTCCTCTGGATGTTTTAAAATGTGTGTTTTTTGTCCTGTTTAGAGGACCTTCCTCCACGTCCGACTATTGACTGGCTTGGGATGTGTCTTGACGGATCTTTTCCGTAGCCTGTTGATTGTTTTGCCTGTTGAGGTAGGTAATAACATGGACACAAATATGTTTGTTGATTTTTGAGTTGGAACTTTACTCCACAAAATATAACATTCTAACCTTAACTTTGTCCTCAAGTGTGTGTGGCATATACTTACCTCCTATGCATTCCACTTGAGGCTCCTCCCACTGACCATTGGGTAAGCAGCGTACTACAGAAAGGTGGCGCTGTATGAATCCACTGTCACACTGGTATCGAACGATGGAGTTAACAGGGTAGCGATCTTTGCTGTTGCCTAACATCCTGGCATTCTTCACTTCAGGAGGTGATGAGCATGTGACTACAGAAAAAAAAGAGTAAAATAAAATAGCAAAATACTATTCTCTTCGTATTAAAACAAGGAATTGTAGTTCTTTTGCATTTACAATATCCATTGGTAATTAACATAATGACTGTAATGTCAATAAATAGCTATTGTGATGTAGCTATTTAATGAGCTCTCATAGCTAATTAGGTGAGACTGACTTGGTGCTGAAGTTAATGTCTATCACCTCTTCTTACCAGGTCCACTCTTGCAAGTATAAGGAAGATGATAGTTGCAGGGTACATCATTCCACTGGCCATCCTCATGCCATATCATAACAACACAGTCTTCTCCTGTGTTGAAATAATTATCTGGCTGGTTGGGTCTCCAGTTTTCATATTCCTGCAGAGAAAGTAGCACTGGTTGAAGCAATGACATATTGCAGATGCCTCAGATCATGGATGTCACTCAGTTCTAAAAGAAATCTCACCAAAGGACTTCCATCTGTCCAGTGAAACTCATTTTGCACATTCCTGTCATTTAGCCCAATCCATTGATAGTCGTGCGCTTGATCTAGGTGGTTCAGAAATGTATAAGTGCTTTCATTTAGATCAAAAAGGTACATATCTTTTATAAGAAACCAAATTCAACTCACTTCTTACAAACTCTTGTTCTTGTCGGGAGGATATGCTAACCAGATGAGAGTTTAGCTCTTGACAGTGCTGCTCAGCACTGGTCCAGGTCTCTCGCTCATCAAAATGAATGTAACAGCTGCCCATAAATTCTGTCCACCCCTCAGCACATCCCTGAATCGCTGAGAAAACACAAAAGAGGCAATGAATCTGATATAGTTTCGATTATGTGTTCTTTAAAGGGTGGCTAGTTACGCCAGACTGTCAGGCTGTGCTTCAATTCACAGGGTCCCTGTGCAGTTTTCACTGCTCCCTACACACTGAGCAGGGTTATATCTGTGTACTTCACTAGGCAAAATGTGTTCCTTTCAAATACCCTAGTAATTCATCATTAACATACACTCCTTACGATTTAGAATTTCATGTAAGTTGTGTATGAAGTAGGAAGTGTATGTGTAGGAAGTAAAAAGTCAGCAAGACAAAGGTGGTTAAAACTTTGCTTTGGTCACAATAGATAAAGTACATAGCATGATGGTATGTTTGTGGTCAGTGATTTTTAATATGCTCTATGACTTTTCACTTACGTGTTGAGCAGTTTTCCCCACTAAATCCTGAATGACACTGACATACAGCAAAGCCATCTTGTAGAGAGCATAAACCTTGACCACAGGGGTTTGGATCACAGGGGTTAGCAGAATCTGCCAAAGAGAGATATATTAACCTTAATTTCCAAATGTTAATATGAAGGCTGTTGTACACTAGATGAATAACAACAAAAATTATAGTTTTGTTCAGTTATTACCATCAATAACAGATGGTTCCTCTATAGCTTTTGGCATTTGTAGTAAAGCTGAAGGAGAAGTGGTGAGTACAGAAGTGGTGGGTGGTGTGGTGTTCAGAGGCGACTGATCAGACATATCAAACACTTGTGTGGTGACATTAATTTGCTCATCTCTTTCTGGAAGAGGATCATCTGTTTCATTGGCATTCCAGTAATCTTCATATAAAGTACTATTGGAAAGAGATATGTCCTCAGAATAATGTTCCTGACTACTGCCCTCTCCACTGATTTCCACTGATCCACGACCCTGTTCTGGCCCAAAGGTGGACCCAAATGTCAACTCAATGACCTCATTGTCTGTTAGAATTACAATCTCTTCATCGTTTTTCTGATTGTGACCAGACACCTCTCCTGAGGGATGACCTGAAGGGATGAAACTTGAGGTTTCAGAGGCAGAGCCAGATCCAGAGGCAGAGCCAGATCCAGATCCAAAGCCAGAGGCAGATCCAAAGTCAATGGCAGAGCCAGAACCACTAACATCAGTCAAGCCAAATGGGGTTATACCAGACAATTCCTGTTCTCCAGAAGGTCTTGCAGTCAGATCAGTCATTTCTGAGTCTATAAATGACACATCGAAGAAGCCTGACCCACTCGATTCCCCACCACTGAAGAATCCACTTCCTGAACCGCTAATTCCACTGCCGAGTCCCGATGGAAGGCCACTAGCTCCACTTTGTTCTTGGAAGAGTCCAGACTCCTCTCCAGATCCTTGGTCCCCTGATCCTATTCCTGAAGTTATGATAACACCACTACCACTGCCACTACCTTCTTTAGCCTCCAAAGTGCTGCCTGAGGCAGAAGTCTGCCACATCAGTGTATCAGCACCTTCTTGGAGTCTCACGAGAAGACCTGATCCATCACCACTTTGGCCAGAACCTGATATGCTCCCACTGGTTATGCCACTCCCTGACATGTGTCCAGAAATGGAATCAGGATCGCCTGATGCTGAGCCTGATCCAGAACCAGACAGGTCCACAATCATGGGAGGGACAATTGGACGAACTGCAACACACATTACTGAAAGTAAGCATGCCTAAATATGACAATAATGCAGAATAGATTAGCAGTAGCAAGTGGAGAAATCAAATATATTTGGTACCAGGTCTCAGCAGCTCTGTTATGTCCGTCATGTTAAGATCCTTCTCCGTCCTTGTAACATTCAACGTATCCTCATCGAGGAGTATAGACAGATTTGCTGAAAAAAAAAAAGAGAAACTCCAATATCAACACCCAGTCTTGTCTTTCAGTGGAAACTCGTGCATGCAGGCTTAAAAGCTGTTATACCTTTGAAGCAATATGCATCATATCTGGAGTATGGGTTTGGGAAGCCTGTTTGGTTTGGTTGAGCATAAATAGTGTGGACTGCAGTCTTGTTATCACTACAACTGAAGTCTGGGTTGCGGACAGGATAGCGGACACTGCGATCAGCCAGCCAGCCAGGACTACACTCGTGGAAACCCTGATTCCATGCAGCATAGAGTTCTCCAGTTGAGGCTAGAGTAGAACCCAGTTTTCTGCAATGGGCAACAGCTTCGTAGTAGGTGAAGCCTGCTAGTGAACTCACATGGAAGATCTCCCCTAAGGGACAAAGACCAAACCGTGAGATTATAGACATTTAAATATACAATATACGTCCATTGCATTGTCATGAATGAACTTACTCACCCTTTATTTGGTCCATGTAACAGTACACATCATACCGCTCATATGCAGGCCTAACATTGTAGGAGCGCACACCAGGGGTGTCCTCCTGATCTCCAAGGCAGTTCTTTCGAAGATGCACGATTGGATACCTAAACACAATGTAGAATACTATATAAGGTGTCAACATGCAAATATGTGACTCAAGATTACAGTTAATTCACAGAAACAAATGCAGTGAGGAACATAGAGCAGCACTTTGTAAAAAATATGATCACCTGACGGTTTGGTCTTGTAGCCAACCTGCACTGCATTGATGAAGGCCAGCTTCATAAGCAGCCTGAAGGAGCTCAGGGGTGGCTATGACTGCTCCCAGTTTCTGACACGCCACTTGGGCTTCCTCAAAGGTGTAAGCATAGCGGCTCAAGGCAGCGCGATAGTGGAATACTACTCCCTTTGTTTCTAGGGTGAAGAAAGATTTGGCCATATTTGATAGGGAACCATTCAAGGAGCTGCAAAACTATGCTGTTTATGGTATTAAGACATGTTTTGGAAATCAGTTGAGGCACCTGCAATTTTGTGCCTGCAACTCTTTGCAAATCCTTGTTTTGGCTCAATTATTACATTTGGCATAATTATAATGTCAGTATAAGTTCCTTCAGTGGTGTGTGGGATGCATTGGCATTTGCATTACTAACATTATGTGGCTATATCACAGATTGGATCCAGTTTAGTTTACTTACCAGCAGTGACATTGTCCTTGGGAATCTCGTATCCTAGATTAGGCAGAGCCGCGGCCACTTTGATGACTTCCTCCTCAACCTCAGTGATGTTGTAAGGTAGTGTTAGGTGACTTTCTATGCTTGTGACTTTAAGAGGCTCATCTGTAACCAGTTGGCCACGGACCTCTCCTTCTGTGGTCACGTCTTCAGTATAGTCTGATGAGCTTGAGGTGACTGTAGCCACAGTGAACATGGAATCGGTGGTAGTGTATATTTCAGGAAATGGTGAGGTGTTTGTTAAAACCATTTCTGTTTCTTCTGAAAAATAATTTACAATGTTTGTGAGAAACTTTTGAGTCATATAAGGACAAGGATCTGCTTGGATGTTCTATCTTTGGAAATTCTTTGCAACTGCATATAAAAATAGGTACAAGCTTTGGAATAACACAATGGTGAGTAAATAATGTTTTTTTTTTCTCATTTTTAAGTTTCTATTCCTTAATTGATTTTATGATATAATTGATCTGGAATGTATAAATTATTTTAATCGATATAGCAAACAAAAAATGCAATAAAATATGAAATAATTTGTCTGTTCTTACCTCCATAACAGATTGCATCATAGCGGGAGTCTGGGTATGGATATCCAGTCTGATTTGGAAACAGGTAAACTGTTCGCACTCCCAAAAGCCCCCCACCACACTGGGGTCGAGCTATGTTAATGGGGTACCGTACACTCCTGTCTGCTAGCCAGCCAGCATTGCACACATCCATGCCAGTCTTCCATGCCAGGTACAGTTGCCCCGTGGTGGCCAATTGGGCTCCCAACTTTGCACACTGGTCTTCAGCCTCTGCAAAGGTGAACTTTTCCACAGACATGGAGTAGAAAACTCTGCCTGGGTGACGAGGAGAATCCATAAAGTAAAAACATAGCAAAAACTCACCAACTAGATACATTTCAGTTTGGAAACACTGCCTGAGGTACCTGACATTTTTTCTGCAAAACAGTACACATCATAGGTCTCATTGATGTCTCGGACTCCATATGTTCGTACCCCTGGGAAATTTTCTTTGTCTCCATAGCAAGGCTCCCTTGGCTCATGAATAGGATACCTATGGAGAATTGCATAGAATGTTATTATAGTTATCAGCTTAGTATTGCTTGTGTCATTTCAGTGTTTTTTTAGAAGATAAAAAAATTTAGTACAAAATCAGTTCCATTGTATTGATTGTGTATTGACTGCTTGTGGCTTTTATTTATATAGTTATTAGATATTGACCTCTTCACATTACCTCACAGTTTGATCTGAAAGCCAGCCGGCATCACATTGATGGTAACCATCATCATAGGCAGCTTGCAACTGTGCGGGAGTTGCAATAACAGCACTGTTCTGGATGCAGGCTGCTTTTGCCATTTCAAATGTCAATGTATATCGGGTAGAAATTGCTCGATAGTGAAACACAATACCTGTAAAAATTTGACCCATTTATTTAATTCTCACTTTCGGTTATTGATATATTTGATGTCCTTTATTTTACCTGAAAAGTTTGAAAGTGCATTACCTTGAACTTGCATTCCCACTGAATCATAGTTATCGTCAATCCCCTGCATGACCTCACACCGGTAGGAGCCAGAGTCACTGGAGCGGAGTTCTGAGATCTCAATTGTAGCATCATTTGGCACCATGGGGTAGTTTACCATATGAACCCGGTCCAAGTAATCTCTCTCAACCTGCACCAAGCCATCACTGGCAACCAGAATAAGCGATATTCTGCCCTTGTAGATGTAGCTCCACTTAATACGCTGGGACAGTGGGGCGATGGTTGGGGCACCAGGGTCCTGGAAAGTGTTGTCCTGAAAGTAGCAGGGTATGACCATGCTCCCCCCAAGTAGAGGGCGCAGAGTCTGTTCCACAGGGATGCTCACACTGAGGGGGCTGTCCTGATCTGTACAACACAACTTTTTGAAATTCTCATTCACTTAAAAGAAATAAAACTTAGCCATCCAAAAAGCAACAAACATTCACCTACCAGCCATGTCTCCGAAAATTATCATGCCATGAATGGCATGGATGCATGCATACAGCAGAAGCCAAATCAAAGACATGATTCACCTTAAAAAAATATAGAAAAAGAGTGTTTGTTTTACATTAATTTATCTGGCACCATGCACATTTGACCAATATTCAACAGTGATGCATTGAACTAAGGCCTCAACAGCCAGAACAAAGATACACTGTGCAAAACTTGTAAAGTACCTTTAGGGGTACAACATCTTGTCACTACGGCAGTACCCTTAAAGGCACATCTTTGTACCCTTAAGGTAACTACTGTGAACCATTTAAAGGTAAATAAGGTACATAGATTTTCCTTTGACAAGTGACAAGATGTTGTACCCCTAAAGGTACAAGTTTTGCACACTTTTTTCTGAGCATGTATCTAGGGCACAATAAACTGAGCAAATCACTCAAGAGTTTCTCCATTTCTGAGGCTTTACAGGGCCTGACTGAGCTATACTGTACTCCGGGTGGAAATTTGGAATAGATTGGAAACATGACGTCATTAATCCACTCTCCCATTTAAATTTTCACACGTACACTCTTTCTCCCTGTCTCTCTCTAAAGAAGAATAGTTCACTGTTTGTGCAACAGGAAGTGTTCTGGGCTTGGTACGTTGAATTTTAATCAATAGTTACTGTGAAATCTGCCTGGAAAAAAAGCATAATATTTTCTTGTATGAAATATAAATGCTACTGTTCAATCTGATAATGAGCACAGTGTATCATTCACCACTTTGTCTAAATTTTTCCCTCTTGGCTGTTGCTCAGGTTTTCTGAATCAAGCTGTTTTAAATGCACTGAGTGACTGTAGGAGACCTCCATCCTGGCACTGCGCTGAAGCAGCTTTTTATCTCCCACCTCGAATGCCTTACTTCTGTTTTACTGTTTTATGCCAGTAGGATAAGAACAAAAGACCACTTCCTATACAAGTGAATGAGACCTCAAGCATGCTTTCATTGATTTATATAGTACTCAGAGACAATTCTGTGTAGTCAGTATAGTTTGGTTGTTTTTTTATATGCAATCCTATTCTATTTTCAATAGATTCTGCACTGAAAATATGTTTTTCATACCACATACACCAACACACACACAAATAGGTTGTGTGAGGTGAGAAGCGCCACATTCAACATCTTCTTGATAGACGGAAATATGTTAACTCAGCTGTCTGAGGTGAGTCATGGAGGATCTCCTCTGTCATGAAGACAAGTTTACATTCTATTCCAGAGGAATGAATAACGTCCCACAGTGAATGAATGAATGAATGAATGAGCACTTTTAATACGATGAATGTGAATGCTTTTTTATTACAATGATTTCTTTATAAGTATATCTGCTTACTGGCTAGCTCCAACTCTAGTCTTAAAAAAAGTAAACTGTGTCCTGCCTTCTTTAAAATGACCAGTCACATGTGCCTTTCAAAAGCTGTTTTAAAAAATGCCACTTCATGTCTACAGTTATATTCTGGTCTTGTCAAGCAGAGGTGGAGAGAGGACCTCCACAGTATCTCCATTCAGCCAGTGTGGTATGTTCCCTTCCCATCAGGCACAGGCCAATAAGCAGAGTTCTGTTCCTGCTGTGGTCTGTGCTCATGGACCCAGGCCTGCGTTAAAGCCAATGTAAATACTCTGCTGTATTCCACAGGAGGCCCTAAATCACCAAAACCCCAAGAGTGCCACAGAACCAGAACACTGTCCACATTCAACACACAGAGTGGCAGGTAAGCAAGTCTATTACAGTGAAAGTATGTCATGTTAATAGTAATGCATGAACATACTACGTACAGTATAATCTGTTGGTATGCATTTGGTCACATATATCACAACTATTATGCACACTTGCATTTAGAGAGGTAGCTTCACCTACGACACACCTTGCCCATCCTTATCAGGAGAATTTAACATGCAAGATGAAAAGTTAGTAGTAATAACTAATGTTTAAAATGCAAATTAAAACCACAAAATTAATGTTGCATTGAAAGTGTGTACAAAAAGAAACAAAGGACTTGGAGCACACCAAATAACCCAGACCTCAATGTAATTAAGGCAAGCATACTAATTTATTATTGGTAAGATGTTAATTTAATTAGAAAATATAATAGATATAGCCATAATATTGAGTTTTATTATTCTAATTCACATGCTTTAACATTGAATATTAATAAAATAACAAAATTTGAGAAATTGCTAATCATGTAATCAATGAAACTGTATAACCAATACTTGGTCTCATACATATATCAATAAATGCATATTCAAACTTGAAGCTATATTAATATTAACAACTATAAATAGTTTTTATTTATATATATAAAAAACTTACCAAACTAGTATTGTCCCTTCTTGTTTGTTTTAGTTGTTCTTTGAAATGTCCTTGTGTCTTGCATTAATCTGTTGGTTGGGAAATGTCTAAATTCCCGTGTTTTTGGACTGCTTGCCTTCCCTGTGTGAGTCAGGAGCAGAAAGGGATCTAATTTAAATTGGGCAGAAGTTTAGCAAAGTGAGTGGGAGAGAGAGATAGAAAAGGGCAGAAGGAGGCAGAAAAGTGGGAGTGGGGACTATTGAGTGCCCTTGAGTGGCATTTTGAATTTTCAAATCACAACTTTGGGGGAGACAGGGGTGGATAGGCTAGCATGTTTGATTGGCACAGGTTTCAATTCTGGGACATAATAGGATGCTTTCACAAAAATGTAATGTGCTTTCCCTCTTTACAATCAGTAAAAAATATTTTGTCAAAGATAGAATATAACAGTTATATATTTAGATAAATTTAGGAAATATTTATTGACATTAAATGTGTCTGGGTTTTTTAGTTTCATTTAATTTCATTCTCATTTGCACCAAAAAATGCAAACATCAATTTCTGGGTTATTTAGCAACCCAGTGCTGGGTAAATATTGGACAGAACACTTGCTGGGTTTTATACATTTAGCCATTTGCTGGGTTATGGCATAGTGCTGGGTCAATTAACCTGATACTGAATGTTGTTTTCATTTAAATAATAAAAATGCACTATAAAATCTCTGTTATATATATATCAGTCTTCATATATCAACTGTAGAATACTCAAAAAAAAAAAAAAAAATGTAGTAAGAGCAAGAGCAGCCAATGGGAATCTGTGGGAAGAAAACTGGCATCAGTATGCTGTTCCAGTTCAATCTTGTGCTAATATTCAAGTTTGCAAAGCTACATCAAAAACAGCTCTACCTTTTGGTATCTCGTCTGTCAGACAAGTTTCAACCCGTGAAACGAATAGCGTGACCACAGCTGCGACGCTAGCGCACTAGATCAATAGCGCTCCCATGTAAGACGTGTTCCTATTTGTACTGTAATAGTTTGATGTAATACAAACCTTAATTTCATTTAGGAAGTTTCCCCTCAGGAAATGTTCTGTCGGTACAGAATACAAAATGGCCATTGACAAATGTATCCAGTTTTAACTGTTTCGGCACATACTACCCAACATTGGGTCAAACTGACCCAGCTCTGGATCGATATGTGAGGGGGTTCATCATTTGTATTGACTGTAAAAATGACCCATCAGCTAAGTTACATAAAAACTACCCAGCACCTGGTAAACACATTAAAAATAACCCAATAAAATGACTCAACAGGCTGAACTCACCATAAATAACCCATTAATTACCCAGTGTTTGGTTATCTTAATGTTCGTTTCATCAGCATTTTCAGCAATGAATGGAAATTGTTTCCCCCTAATCATCATACAATTTTCATTCCAGTATTTCAGTTTAAATTATATTTTCTGAGTTTTTAATTTAACTCTATTGGGGTCATTGCTTTCTTGCCTGTATTTGTGTACAAATAGAGTAGTAAATATCATGAAATGTACATAAGTCTTCATCATCAGGTGGGCGGAAATATGATGACTCTATTGTGGAAATATACGCTTCAGTTTCCCGTGTAGTACAGGCTCTATTGCGGGCCTTTGGTGTGGTATATTTAGGGACACTGAAAAAACTTGCAAGAATCTCTCAACCAAATATCAGTCTGCATCTGATGGTGCTGGAATTTCACAGTTCAAACTTTAAAGTGCTGACTCACTAACAGAAGCTGCTTTTTCTGCAAGTTTTTGAAGTGTGAGATACACCTTTAACTCTCATATCCTTATGTGGGAAGAAACGTTCTTTGCCCAGTAGGCATTTTATATTCTTCACATACCCAAACAAGTTGATTATCTTGGCAACTGCAGCTGAACTTGCCTGCTATGGTGCATAAATTCAGTAAATCAATATGATGGAATCCATCACCTATACGTGGTCTATATATGGTCAGGAATTGGGAAATTATATTGTTTTAAACCCATGAACCCTGTCACAGGAAGTGTGATAAGACTGGGTAATTATGTAATAGGCAACTCTACCATGGGCAACATTTCAGACATTTAACAGAGCAGAGTAGAAGTTACGCAAAAATTGCTTGGTTACACTTTGAATGTTTTCTTCAGACTTAACTATTTGACTTCTAAAAATTGCCATAGGAAACGTTACCCACAGGTACTTACAGCCCCATCTATAATGTCCTTAAAAAAGGGAGCTCCAATGAGCTGGTACACCTCATTACACATGCAACATATACAAAGCCTGCGATATATTCACATGTGTGAACTATAAACCATGTGTGTAAAATAGAAACTTAATTACCTGGAAAACCCTGGACCGGTCAAACGAAAACATATTGTGTCTGGTCACACAGGCTGTGCTTTGTTGATTCTCATACTAGCACATTGTTGCTCTGTGTAGCTACTTTACAAATCTAACAACCTTAGGGGTCTCATGAGTGACCATTCAGGTTTATTTCAAAATATATTCTGTAAGCCAGTGAATTGCAGGTATTGTCTGGGCTTAGGGGTGAAAAGTTGACCCTTAATAACATGCTTAGTTTATAACTGTTGTAGTTTAGTGAAGGGGTGAGTTCATTTGGGACAGGATTTCACACGTCCTTGGAGGCTGGTTAACAGTCATGAGCAGGTAAAGTGGTGACATCATATAAATTGCAATATCAATAGTATATGTGTTGTACTGCTGGTTTAAATGCTCTTGAATGTGTACTGTCATTTGGATTACTAGATTATTTTTATTATTGTATAAATTATATTGTTTATTATATACCAAGATGTTAGCAGCAGATCCTTTAAGTCCTGTATGTTGTGAAGTGGAGCCTCCATGGATTGGACTTGTTTATTAAGCACATCCCACAGATGCTCGATTGGATTGAGATCTGGGGAATTTGGAGGCCAAGTCAACACCTCAAACTCATTGTTGTGCTCCTCAAACCATTCTTGAACCATTTTTGCTTCGTGGCAGGGCGCATTATCCTGCTGAAAGAGTCCACAGCCACCAGGGAATACTGTTTCCATGAAAGGATATACATGGTCTGCAACAATGCTTAGGTAGGTGGTACGTGTCAAAGTAACATCCACATGGATGGCAGGACCCAAGTTTTCCCTGTAGAACATTGCCCAAATCATCACACTGTCTCCGCCGGCTTGTCTTCTTCCCATAGTGCATCCTGGTGCCATGTGTTCCTCAGGTAAGCGACATATGCGCACCCGGTCATCCCCGTGATGTAAAAGAAAACATGATTCATCAGACCAGGCCACCTTCTTCCATTGCTCCGTGGTCCAGTTCTGATGCTCACGTGCCCACTGTTGGTGCTTTCGGTGCCATATATATATATATATATATATATATACATATATACAGTACAGTCCAAAAGTTTGGAACCACTAAGATTTTTAATGTTTTTAAAAGAAGTTTCGTCTGCTCACCAAGGCTACATTTACTTAATTAAAAATACAGTAAAAACAGTAATATTGTGAAATATTATTACAATTTAAAATAACTGTTTACTATTTAAATATATTTGACAAAGTAATTTATTCCTGTGATGCAAAGCTGAATTTTCAGCATCATTACTCCAGTCTTCAGTGTCACATGATCCTTCAGAAATCATTCTAATATGCTGATTTGCTGCTCAATAAACATTTATGATTATTTTCAATGTTGAAAACAGTTGTACTTTTTTTTTTCAGGATCCCTTGATGAATAGAAAGTTCAAAAGAACAGCATTTTTCTGAAATACAAAGCTTCTGTAGCATTATACACTACCGTTCAAAAGTTTGGGGTCAGTAAGAATTTTTATTTTTATTTTTTTGAAAAGAAATTAAAGAAATGAATACTTTTATTCAGCAAGGATGCATTAAATCAATCAAAAGTGGCAGTAAAGACATTTATAATGTTACAAAAGATGATATTTTAGATAAACACTGTTCTTTTGAACTTTCTATTCATCAAATAATCCTGAAAAAAAATGTTGTACACAAATATTTTGTACAATTGTACACATTAAATGTTTCTTGAGCAGCAGATCAGCATATTAGAATGATTTCTGAAGGATCATGTGACACTGAAGACTGGAGTAATGATGCTGAAAATTCAGCTTTGCATCACAGGAATAAATTACTTTGTCAAATATATTCAAATAGAAAACAGTTATTTTAAATTGTAATAATATTTCACAATATTACTGTTTTTACTGTATTTTTAATTAAATAAATGTAGCCTTGGTGAGCAGACGAAACTTCTTTTAAAAACATTAAAAATCTTAGTGGTTCCAAACTTTTGGACTGTACTGTATATAATATATGAATATATATATATTATTACTGCAATTTAAAATAACTGCTTTTTATTTTCATTTATTTTGCAATGTAATTTATTCCTGTGATGGTAAAGCTGTTTTCAGCATAATTACTCCAGTCTTCAGTGTCACATGATACTTCAGAAGTCATTCTAATATGCTGATTTGTTGCTAGAGAAACATTTCTTCTTATTATCAATGTTGAAAACAGTTGTGCTGCATAGTATTGTTGTTGAAAAGCTTTAAAAGATGTCATTCAGACCATCATGACACAGTATTTTATTGTTCACAGCAGGAGCCCTGCTTGGAAATGGGCATGTTTGCTCAAGTGTCTCTGATGAATATGTGTTTCTTGCTTTCATTTGACTACAGAGTGAACATGCTGGATTGCTTATTCTGCAGACCAACATGTGGAAGGAATGGAAAACAGTAGTGTTTTCTTTGAGGTGACAAATTTCAGGCCTGTAAAAGACTGCTGATGCTTCAGTTTTCTGTTTGGGGATGAGCGTCATCATGGGATAGGAACTTTTTAGTTGCTAATGTTCACAAATTACTCAAATATGGCTTAGATCCTCTATACAGCAAAATCCCCAGAGTCTGCTCAGAGAATATATGGTCCCTCTCTACATAGAGTTAAAATAACACTGAAGCAGAGTTAAAGTTAATGAGATAATATGCTGTTTGTGGAGTTGTTTAATCAGATCTTGAGAGATTTAATGTCTTTTATCTTCAGTTGATTTCATCTAAGACTGTGGCTGGAAGTCATTTGTAGATATTGTGTTTCTTTTCAGTGATTCTGCTTGTTAACAGCAGGTGTTCATCACTAATGCTCAATCATAACTTAATTAATCACTTAATTATCTCAGTGCTACTTTAACACTATATAAAGAGGGACCATATGTAATCTGAGCAGAGTTGATTTAACTCTGGGGGTTTTGCTGTGTACATCTTCTCTCATTGAGTAGCATGATACATGTAGCTCATTTAATTATACTGATGTAATTTACTAAATCATAAAATGAGGGATCCTTGGCCTCCTAGTTGTAACTGATGTAATTGCAGATGGACCGTACATTTTATAAATAAATGTCTTATAAGTAATTACGTAAAAGAAATTGCCACAGAATTGACAATTTTGCTGAAAATTCAAGTCAATAACGAGTATATTTTCTCCTAGATGTTCCTTGAGGATTGTTTGAAATATGTTGGGAGTCCAGTACTCAAGAAATGTTGAGAAATGTTGGCATAAAGGACACAGTGTAAGAGGTGAAGTGCACTAATAGCCTCTAAACTGGTCATAAAATAAAGAGATACACTGTTTCAAATCATGTCACGAATGGTAATGTTAGACCTCGGCCTACCACCAAAACAAATACTTGTGTAATCTCTTTATGATTAATTCTTGTTTTTTGGTCAACGCTAGTGCCAGTGTTTTGAGTATAGGCCTATCTTCGCATTTAGCTTCTGGCAAATGAATAATGGAAACTGATGATTCATAGTGCAAAAATATACTTCATGTCTTAATTTGGTTGCCCTGAAAATATATGAAATGTTTAGAGACTATATAATGGTCGATTCATAGTCATCAGTGTTCTGACATCTCAAGCTAAAAAAGATCATATTTAAAATGATTCATTATTATGCTTTGATTGGAATCGAATGTGGTGAACTGAATGACATGTGATTAGTTGTGATCACATGCTTGTAGTGAGTCACACACCTGATTGTCCTCTTTGACCCCAGCTCAGGTCTTGAACCCAAACTCTCATCACTCACCCCAGTTTGATGCAGGGCCTGGATTTGAACAAGCTCGCATTGACTCACTTCCCATTTCGCCTGCTCAACAGGGTATTGACACAGCTTTTCGGCGTCCGTTAAGGGGGAAACAGTCTTTTTACTGGGTTTCATTTAAATGAATGGAGGCATTATGGAGATGTCACAGCCACGGACCCCTACTGCTGTATGTGTGCATTCAGTGGTCAACTGACGGGTTACAGAGAGGTTATTTTATTTTAACTTATGTATTAATATAGATGAATTACAGTGACATTAATGCATGAAGTCAGAATCTTTGAAATTAAAATGATTTCCTAAGCTAATTGCTTAGGATTTATTCAATTCAATTTTGTGTTTTTTATTAACTTCTTATTTATTTAATTCCTTATAATTTACTTTAATTATTAGAAGTAATATATTGACAGTTAATATGGCTTATTACGGACATTTATATTTACAGTAGCACACTAAAGTAATTTGCATATGTTGATTTTTATTGATGTACAGAGCTACATTACATTTACATTTGGCATAATACAGAATGCAATTTAAATATTGTATTTTTAAAAAAAATTAAATAATTACCTAAACTATAGTTATTTAGTTTATACAGTTAAATAATTATTTAATAATTTTATTAATTTATCATTATTATTTACAATTTTATATTTATTTTTATAATAATTTAATTGTATTAATATATATAATATGAAGTTAATATTTGACATATGGACATTTATACTAATAGTACACTCAAAAATGCTGGGTTAAAAACAACCCAAGTTAGGTTGAAAATGGACAAACCCAACGATTGGGTTGTTTTAACCCAGCGGTTGGGTTAAATGTTAGACCATCTACTGATTAAAAATTACTATATGGCTTAAAATGAACCCAAAATAGGTTGGAAATTAAAAATCATACAAATAATTACTAGAGGCAACAATAGTAATCAAAAGGTGAACATTTATTAATAAGCAATTGAATTAATGTTTATTGTTTAATTATTATTAGTTTAAAAAAATGTTCATTTATTAAACATATTAAAAAAGTTAATTTCCAACATACTTTGAGTTAATTTTAAGCAAAGAATACATTAATTATTAAACAATATTTGAGTTAAATAAAACTATCCAGCATGTTGGGCAAACATTTAACCCAACCGCTGGGTTAAAACAACCCAATTGCTGGATTTGTCCATTTTCAACCCAACTTGGGTTGTTTTTAACCCAGCATTTTTTAGAGTGTAGCATTCTAATGTAGGGTTTACACAATTTAATTATTTATTTACTAAAAATTGTAATAGTTTGTTTATTATAGTATTTCTCTTTTAAATGGTTTTATATTTATTTATTTGATTGTATAATCATTTAGTTTTATTCTTTAAAAAAACAATACTTGAACCATCTCTTTCTTCTCTATTTTATATGAAATATATTGGAACAATATCTACTGTAATGTGAAAAGCACTATAAATACTTGTCCACATTTTAGAGATGATTTAGTTTCATATTTTTCCATCAGAGACACTTATCTTTGGCATCGGAAACATTCTGTGGACTCTGGAGAGACATCAGTTCACCTAAGTGGAGCCAGAGCAAGCAGGATGACTGTGGGTGTGTAGGTGTGTTTTCCTATTAATCTGAACACTGATACGCTGAAATACTTCAGAACATAACAATCTGTCATGTAACGGCATGCAGTGACCGAACATGTTGTATGTGATGTGAATAAGACATTGCTGTCTTTGAACTGAACTCGAACTGCTTTGGAATATGTATATTTATAACAGATAAAAATTGGTATACAAAATACAACCTGAATAGAATTAACCTACTTTTTGTTTAAGGCCAATTCACCATGGGTTCCCTCAGGTATTTCCAGTGGGTTTTATGACTACAAACTGAAAAGGTATTATTTTGCTATGCATTTCTGCATATGATAACATGGTATATGAGCATGATAATAGTTACAAGTAACATGATACTTTCATTGCACCATGGTGACTAATAGTAGCACCATTTTTATTGTAGTAAGCTTATTTGGAGAACATGATATTTTTGTGGTTACTATGGTAATTTTAAAGGGGCCCTAGAATGTTTTTTCACAAGATGTAATATAAGTCTAAGGTGTCCCCTGAATGTGTCTGTGAAGTTTCAGCTCAAAATGCCCCATAGATTTTTTTTTATTAATTTTTTTAACTGCCTATTTTGGGGCATCATTATAAATGCGCCGATTCAGGCTGCGGCCCCTTTAAATCGCGCCCTCCCTGTCCCCCGAGCTCTCGACTATAATACAGTGCCTAAACAAAGTTTACACAGCTAATATAACCCTCAAATGGATCTTTACAAAGTGTTCGTCATGCAGCCCATTCGGATCATGTGAGTATTTGTATTTATTTGGATGTTTACATTTGATTCTGAATGAGTTTGAGGCTGTGCTTCGTAGCTAAAGCTAACATTACATACTGTTGGAGAGATTTATAAAGAATGAAGTTGTTTATGAATTATACAGACTGCAAGTGTTTAAAAAATGAAAATAGCGACGGCTCTTGTCTCCGTGAATATAGTAATAAACGATGGTAACTTTAACCACATTTAACAGTACATTAGCAACATGCTAATGAAACATTTAGAAAGACAATTTACAGATATCACTAAAAATATCATGTTATCATGTAAGTTATTATTGCTCCATCTGCCATTTTTCACTATTGTTCTTGCTTGCTTACCTAGTCTGATGATTCAGCTGTGCACAGATCCAGACGTTAATACTGGCTGCCCTTGTCTAATGCCTTGAACATGAGCTGGCATATGCAAATGTTGGGGGCGTACATATTAATGATCCCGACTGTTACGTAACAGTCGGTGTTATGTTGAGATTCGCCTGTTCTTCTGAGGTCTTTTAAACAAATGAGATTTACACAAGAAGGAGGAAACAATGGAGTTTGAAACTCAATGTATGTCATTTCCATGTACTGAACTCTTGTTATTCAACTATACCAAGGTAAATTCAACTTTAAATTCTAGGGCACCTTTAAGGGTGGGACTGGACTGTCAGTGTGATGTAAAACAGTATATAGGCCTCTAAATTATCAACATGTTCAAATCTTTGCTGAAAAACCCGTTGTACACAGGTGAAAAATAATAAATACTATATTGTTTTTGAACCATATAGTAAATTGTAGTATACTGTATAGTATTTAAAACACTTTGTTAATGAATGCTACAGCATACTGTAGCCTAGTATTAAATATAGTGAACTGATAAACAGTAATAAATAAAGTAGTATAGTTTAGTTTATATTGTAGAAAAGTTAGTACAGTATTGGGTAATTTATTTATAATACTATAGCTGTTATGTAATCACATCAACTATAAAATTATCACAAGTTCTTTACATGTATGGTTCAAAAACACTATAGTATTTACTATAAATTACTATAGTACACATGTCTTCTCTCGTCTGATTGATAGTTCATACTTTTTTAGTATTATATGTCAGGCCTTACAGGGTTAAATGAAAGACGTTGTTTCGCCCGTCCTGTAGGTGGCAGTCATGTGTGTGAAGTTTTGGTGTCCCAGAGCACGAAAGACAGCGCTTGTCAAACGTTTTCTGAAGGTAAGTTCTCTCGGCGGAGCTCTAGTTTCACACTGACTGACAGCAGACGAGGAAGTCAAACTCTGTCCGCGGCCGAGTTCCTCTTTCAAACAAGTGAGTATCCTTCAGTATGGACCCTGAAATGTCGCAGTCGTTTCTGTTCATCGTTTAGTACCATATAAAGTTTGTGTTTGTAGTCTGCTGCTTGAGTTTATGTGAAGTCGGTTGAGTGATGGAGCGCTGCAACACTTGTTTGACTTGTCATTCGACTGATGCGATGAGAGCAGGATGTTGTATTACATAATTCGTTTTGCTCAATATAATCTCATTTTGTGTCCATAACTCCTTATCTTGTCCTTTTACTCGTCATTATGTTATATTGCATAGAAACAGATGCATAAGAGTTGTCAGTTCATTTTGTCTCATTGGTCCATCATGGATGCATCCACCATCAGGATGGCATTCAGGCTCTGTGTTCCCTGGTCTCTTGTGACTACTTTTAAGGCAGTGTTAAAATGCAGCCATCAGTCTGACAGCTCCACATCTGAGTCTCCACACTGTTGATCATGCTGTGCTTGCGTGGCGTGCTTGTTCATTGTGGTTAATTTGTGAAATTGGTACAGTACATGCCAGTTGCATGCCTGTGAAACTGAAAAGTGCCCTGAAAATGCTAACAAATCTTAGTAAATGGCCAAAGAAACACTTAAAGTGATGGTTCATCCAAAAATGAGAATTGATTCCTGTATGACCTTCTGTGAAATATAATAAGATGTTAAACATAATGTTAAAGTTGCTCTTTTTTTCCATTTTGTGATTCACAGAAGAAAGTCAGATGGGTTTGAGATGACATGAGGGTGACTAAATGATGAAAAAAATGTTCATTTTTGGATAGACTGGCTTGTATGCTTTGTCAGATGTTCCTAGTTTGATCCTACCCCCAGCATGTTTATGATTTTTATTTATTTAGTAGTATATTAGCAAGGATTCTTACTATAAACTCTGACCCCTGGTTTCATTGACAAGGTTTAAGCTAGTCATAGACTAAAATGCATTTTTGAGCTGTCTATCTGAAAGCAACTTGCACCGTCATATCTTAAAATATGTCAGTGCCATTGTTTTGTCTCAATATGCACATCAGTAATGTTTTATATAGGCACGTTTATAAAAGATACTTAAATGTCCTAATTAAACTAAGGCCTAATCCTGGCTTTATCTAAACCCTGTCTGTGAAACCAGGCCTTAATGATTAACTCTCTAGTTAATTATATACCATTTTGGACCAGTTAGGCAAGTTAGCACTCTTCATATTCTGCAAATGCAAGCACATTTGCTTGTTTCTCAATTTTACTACATTATCAATAATTGTGCAATCTATTAATAATTAGAGTAAAGCATTCACATTAATATCTGCACATTCTTGCACTTAATTTGCATCAAGAACAAACTTAAACATTCATAACTTTAAATTAAAAATTATCAAAATGTTGAAAAATACTGTTTGGTCTGCTAAAGTCCTTAACATTTGTTTATTATTGTCAATAAACAAAACAAAAATGCAAACCAAAAGAATCATACTTTTAAATAAATAAATTACATTTTTCAAAATGATGAAAAATTTGGTTGGATTTGGTAAAATCTATTACATTTGGCATATTTTTGCCATAAATACAAACCAAAATATTCATAACTTTAAATTGTTAGTTCACATAAAAATGAAAATTCTGTCATTAATTACTTAACCTAATGCCTTTCCACACCCGTAAGACCTTCGTTCATCTTCAGAACACAAATTAAGATATTTTTGATGAAATCCGATGGCTCAGTGAGGCCTGCATTGACAGCAATGACATTTCCTCTCTCAAGATCCATTAATGTACTAAAAACAAATTTAAATCAGTTCATGTGAGTACAGTGGTTCAATATTAATATTATAAAGCGACGAGAATATTTTTGGTGCGCCAAAAAAAGCAAAATAATGACTTATATAGTGATTGCCGAACGTCAAATCGCCAAACGGCTGAAATCACATGACTTTAGCGCTCCGAACCGCTGATTCGACACGCTGATTCATTGTGCTCCGACGCGTCCTTAAGTAGTGTTTTAAAATCGGCCATCACTATATAAGTTATTTTGTTTTTTTTGGCGCACCAAAAATATTCTCGTCGCTTTATAATATTAATATTGAACCACTGTACTTGTAAAAGGTTAGTTTGGGTGAACTAACCTTTTAAATATATATATATATATATAACACACACACACACAAGAAAATATTGTGGTTATATTAGGTGAAAAAAATCATATAGTCATGTTCATTCATTGGTACACAATTGCAAGGTTGTTGCAATGCTGCTGTTGTCCTCTATATCTTAAGGATAAATGATTTATGACAGGAATAACCTGTTAAATAGTGGCAATCTTCCCAGTCATAATAAGATCTCAAAGGTCATTGGCTCTCTCTGCAAGTATCTCCTGGACTGCTAGATTCATCATCATAGGATCATGTTGGCATGTTCATACTTTCTGGCCTCTGATTTGTTTCCTATGACGTGAGATGGAAATTTGCACCGAGTTGCTCTGATTTGGAAACAACAGATGCCTTGAAGGGACAGTTCACCCCAAAATGAAACTTCTGACGCCATTTAGTCGTCATGGACATTACAAACCTTTTTGACTTTTTCTTCTGTGGAAAAGAAACTGCTTTTGTCCATACAATGAAAGTCAGTGGGGTCCAAACACAAATATTTTACTAGGGATGCAACTGTTACTGCTTTGTCAATAAACCGGCAACCACAATAAAATTCTTGACAGTTAGTAATACCGTTACTGCTACCGTTAATGCATGCAGGTTTGGAAAAACAAGAGAGTCAGTAAATGCCACCAAAATTCCAGACCAGCCTGACACGGCAACATCAACTCAACCATTGACACATGCTTGGGGCGGAGCTATCTGATTGTCTGACCAATAGCAGATAGGGGTGTGTTCAGAAGCATTTTATTGCAATTCCAGAAATTACTTCACATTTAACAAGGCTGTAGAGACATAAACATAATGAAAACTGTCCACTTAAGGATGAAAAATGAAGAAACATAGTAAACATTTACATAGTATGTGGTATTCAACATACACTTAAACATGTCAAAGTAATTAAGTGTTTGCATAACACAAAATCTAGATTGCACAACTTAAGAAGGCATGTCAAATACATTTTACATTATCCAAGGGTGTTGTCTGTGTCAAAAGATATTTTTGCAAGCATTTGTTACCTCATCTTTGTTTCTGATCAGCGTTGGGTAAGTTAAGGTGTTGAAAATCTTTCAAAAGGCTTATATCTTTATATTATATTGTAAAGATATTGGACTCTGGTTCCATAGTTGCTTTAACTGTAAGTGATAGTAACATTTATTTATGAGTTTGTTTATCTCAGTGTGTGTTTTGCCTGACCCTGGGTCGCTGTAGACGGCTTCCTCTCAACTTAATGTTCCCTGTCAACACGTCCACAGCGTGATGAGTTATCTTTGGAAGCCGTAGACCTCTGCATTTGATCCAAGTCTCACCCCTCCCCCAGATTCAGGGGCCTGTGGCTATTATTGGGCCCTAAGTCACATGCAAACTCTTTGGTATTTGTAGTATTCGTACAAACTGCAAAATATGTCGGAGGAACATATCAATTTCATATCTGGATGGCTTGATGGGAGGTTATACATTGTATAAAAAGTATCCCAGTGATAGTTTGGATTGAACTACAGCGCTCTTTTTGTTTAGAGGGATAGTTAGCATGGCATGTATCAGCATGGTATGGAAATATGATATGAAACAGCATATGTATGCAACAGTGCATTCTTTCCCTTGGTGTCAGCATACTGGAGGCGTTGCATCCCTTTGGAAATTGTAGTGTAAATGTAAGACTTGTTTAACTACTGTAGAATTTTTATTAGCATTATATTAGCGGTACTTGCTTAGCCAAACATTATTTTTTATTATTTTTTTATTTATTTGAACTAAGGCTTTATCCTGTAAGCTTTGTCTGTGAAACTGGGCCATTTTTTTTACTACCCTTTTGAATGTTATTTTAGATAAAACATCTGCAAAATTAACACATATACAAGAAAATGTGGTAACACTTAGAATAAGGTTATAGCCTAAAATGGATCAAAATGGATAATTACAAACTGCAGCATATCAGACTACGCAGGTATTGTATGTATTTTGTGGATGTTTGCTAACATTCAATTCTTTGATAGTGTGCTGCACGGCTAACGTGGCTAAAGCTACACACTTTTGGAGAGACTCAATAAGAATGGAGAGGCATTTATGAATTATACAGACTGCAACCTTTTTTTGGGTTAAAATGAAAATAACAGTACAATAGCAACATGCTAACGAAACACGTTCAGAAACATGATGAAATATAGCCTATATGAAATTGCATCATGAACAGTTGGTATCGATCCATCTTTGAAAATTAAATTCTGTGCAAATCCTGTGTTTTACTGACCCTCGTGTGAAAAGCAGTCTGGTGTAAAATGACTTTCACATACTGGTATATGAATTTATCTGGACACATTCCCTTCATAGATATAATTACAACACTGCATCCTTAGTGGCTCAGATACTAGGAGTTTATGGAGACTCATATTTTTACTATTATCGCCGTTAAAGGTGCTCTAAGTGATGTCACGCATTTTTAGGCCAAAACATTTTTTGTCACATACAGTAAACATCTCCTCACTATCCGCTAGCTACCTGTCCTCTGAACACACTGTAAAAAAAACGCGGTCTCTGTAGTCGCCACAAGCTCCGAAAATGGCAATAAAAACACACTGGTGCAGCCTGGACCACAAAACATAATAAACATGCTCCAGCCAATAACGGACAAGAATCATTTTAAATGCGCGTTCATGACTGTTTCAGGAAGCACGGAGGGGAGGAGGAGGAGGAGGAGGAGGAGGAGGAGGGAGGGTCTAGCTAGCCTCTGTTTTGTTTGACAACACTTCGAACGTCAACAGGAAGTTACTCCGCCCAGAATCACTTAGTGCACCTTTAAGATCAGCGATAATGTTTACATAGCTGAGACATATCACGAGCTCAGGGACAGACGTTCTTGAGTGCTGCTGTCCTGAAGAGTTCTGCTCCGACCCAACTCGCCTTTCTTCACGTAGCTTTAGTAATCCTGAAGACATTCAAGTGTGTTTGATCAGGGTTGTAGCTAAACTATGCAGGACAGCTGCACTTCAGGACCAGTGTCACTGGTACACTGTTGTCGTTTGCGAAAACAAAATGGTGGCACCTTGGGTGGAAACATACAGATTTAGGGGGTGGTAATATTATAATAAGATCCCCTTCCTACGTCAATAGGGGAGGAAAATCTGAGCGGCTCGTTTTTTCACAGAAAGGCTTACTAAAACAAAGTTACCGGGTTGACCTTTTTCACGTTTTCTGGTTTGGTAGATGCACCAGGGACCAGATTATAGCACTTAAGCACAGAAAAAGTCAGATTTTCATGATAGGTCCCCTTTAATTAATTTAACATTTAAAATGTAAAATCTCAAAAGTATTTAAAGGTGCCTTAGAATTAAATATTGAATTTATATTGGCATAGTTAAATAACAAGAGTTCAGTACATGGAAAAGACATACACTGAATTTCAAACTCCATTGTTTCCTCCTTCTTACGTAAATCTCATTTGTTTAAAAGACCTCAGAAGAACAGGCGAATCTCAACATAACACCGACTGTTACGTAACAATCGGGGTGTACCCCCCCAATATTTGCATATGCCAGCCCATGATCAAGGCATTAGACAAGGGCAGAACATCTGGATGTGCACAGCTGAATCATCAGACTAGGTAAGCAAGCAAGAACAATAGCGAAAAATGCCAGATGGAGCAATAATAACTGACATGATCCATGATATCATGATATTGTTAGTGATATTTGTGAATTGTCTTTCTAAATGATTTGTTAGCATGTTGCTAATGTAGGCCTACTGTTAAATGTGGTTAAAGTTACCATCATTTATTACTGTATTCACAGAGACAAGAGCCGTCGCTATTTTCATTTTTAAACACTTGCAGTCTGTATAATTCATAAACAACGTCATTCTTTATAAATCTCTCCAACAGTGTGTAATGTTAGTTCCCTTTCAGTCGGTCACGTTCGACGTACGTCAGTAGTGACCGACGAATTGGGATATCGCTTAGAGAGCCCTATCATCTTCGTGTAAACTAAAACAAGCCAATGGAATTGGCGTGCGATATTTGCATAATGCGCACCGCCCCCGACAGGTGTATATAAATAGGAAGCAGATGCAATCGCACTCTGTCTTTCGCTTCGGAGCCATTCACTGGTGTCCTATTTAGAAGACTCCTTTCTTCGTGTGTTTTTCTTACTAAAACACTGCCTCAGAAGAGGATCTGCAGCGAGCTTTGGTGCTGGTGAAGAGGGCACGTGCAGCGAGGTCGCGAGTGTCTGAGGAGCCGAGCTATAAGCTCTAAACTGCTGTTTTCACAGCAACACAAAAAAGAGTGTGTGTGAGGCAGCGATTTGGGCCGGTTCCTCGGTGTGTCAGGGAGTGGTGTACCTGACACATCGCGTCGCTCCCTGGGTGCTTCAGCACGAGTGAGTTGACTTCCCCTTCTAAAAGAGCTTTACAGACGAACCCTGACAGTATGTCATTTCGTCTGTGCGTTAATGGGTGCGGTCGTTCCCTGGTCCCTGCTGATGGGCACAATCGTTGCATCTCGTGTTTGGGCATTCTGCACGCTGAAGCAGCTTTTGTGGATGGTTCATGTTCCCATTGCGGGAACATGACTATCGCGATGCTGAGGTCGAGACTCTCCTTCCTGAAGTCTCAGGAAGCGGGGGTCCCCTCTCCTATGCCGCGTACGACCGTTTTTCCGGCCCCGGGAACCGGAATGACGGTACGGCGCTGTATAGGAAGGGTGACCGGAGGATTACGGTCAGGGCTTCCCCGCCGAGCGGAAACGCTCCTCGGGCCCCTGCCGCCTCATCAGCACCGCAACCCATCGTGCCACCGTTGGTTTCCGCTGGGCCCTCTACGGACTGTCCAGCCGTTACCTTTGGTGTGCCGGCGGCGGATCAGATGTCGATCGCTGCATCGGAAGGTGAGCCTGAGTCCTCGGGGGAGGATTCGGACGCGCTGCCGCCCGGGACGGTAGCGTTGCCCGAGTCGGATCCCGAGCTTACGGCTGTGCTCTCCCGGGCCGCCTTGTGCGTCGGGCTTGAGTGGAACCCTCCACCCTGTCCCGGCCCATCTCGGTTGGACGATTGGTACTTGGCGGGGGTCACGCTGGTCAAATCCAGCGTCCCCCCCAATGCCTTTCTTCCCGGAAGTACACGATGAGGTGACCAGGTCTTGGCAAGCTCCGCTTGGGGCTCGTACAGGGCCTGGTCCCTCGTCCGCCTTCACCTCCCTGGACGGCGGGCTAGCCAGGGGGTACGCGAAGATCCCGCCAGTCGAGCGGTCTGTTGCGACGCAGTTGTGTCCAACGGCCGCTGGCTGGTGCGGTGAGCCGCGTCTCCCGTCCCAGGCCTGTGAATTCTCAGCCGGTCTGACTGAGAAAGCTTACAGTGCCTGTGGGCAGGCTGCCTCTGCCCTGCACGCGGTGGCCCTTTTGCAGGTCTATCAGGCAAAAGCGCTGTCGCAGATGCCCCAGGAAGGTCCTGACCAACAGCTGCTTGGGGAGCTGCGCGCTGCCACTGACCTTGCCCTCCGGGCAACGAAAGTGACAGCGCGTTCTGTTGGCCAGGCGATGTCTACTCTGGTAGCCCAGCAACGCCACCTCTGGCTGACCTTGGCAGACATGAGGGAGACCGACAAACATCGGTTCCTGGATTCCCCCGTGTCTCCGGTCGGCCTTTTCGGCGACGCGGTGGAGAGCTGTGCCCAACAGTCCTCCGCTGCACAGAAGCAGGCTGAGGCTATCAGACATGTCATGCCACGGCGGTCCGCTGCTGCCTCCACCCAGCCGCCCGTGGCTCAGCCTCAGCCCGCTCGTCGCCGAGGGCGCCCGCCTGCGTCTTCCTCCGCCCCTGCTAAGTTGGCAAAGCAGCAGCCTACACCAGCCAAACAGCAGGGTGCCGGGCGCGGACGTGGTGCCCAGCCCGTCTCTGCCAGCCAGGTGGCAAGCGGTCGGGGAAAACTCGGCCCTGAGACGGGCGACCTGGAGCGGAAGGTTCCTGCCCTTTGGGAGAGTATTCCATCTGCTCTCCCACCCCCGGAGGAGGGCCGCGGGGGATTTTGTGGCGGCTGTCCATCTACCGCCGCTGGCTCTCCGGAGTCCAGCGGTACCCACTTTGCCACAAAAGGAGCAGTTTCCTCAAACTCCAGGTCACAACAGGGGGTGTCTGCCAGTGTGCCAGGCTCCGCCTCGCTGCTGTCAGCTCCCTCCCCATTCGCCAGCAGGTGGCAGTGTGATGGTGCAGACCGCGTCCCGTGCGCCGTCTCCCATGCACACTGCTGCCTCGCAGAGTCTGACCCCACTCCGGGCCGCCCCCAAGCTGTCCGGGTCGGGTCCCTCTCTGCCTTGCTGCCCCACCCCCGGTGCGTCTGTGGTGCCTTTGGTCCTGCTGGCTCAGTGTCTGGAAGCATGGAGCACGCTCCCCAGCCTGTCCAGTTGGCTCATTCGTACTATCAGACTCGGCTATGCGATTCAGTTCGCCCGGCGTCCCCCGGTCTTCAGGGCTGTCCACTTCACTCCGGTGTCGTTGGACAGTGCTCCTGTTCTCCGGGTGGAGATTGCTGTCCTCCTGGCGAAGGGCACAATCAAGCCGGTCCCTCCAGCCGATATGAAGTCGGGGTTTTACAGCCCCTACTTCATTGTACCGTAAGAGGGCGGTGGGCTACGGCCAATCCTGGACCGTCCCCAGGATTGGTTTGCAGCAATAGACCTGAAGGACGCATACTTTCATGTCTCGATTCTGCCTCGACACAGACCCTTCCTAGGTCGGTCTGCGTTCGAGGGTCGGGCATGTCAGTACAAAGTCCTACCCGACATGGTTGTAGCTCCCAACCGGTTGGGTCGTCAGGTCAACTGGGACAAGAGCAAACTCGCCCCCGGGTAGAGGATCTCTTGTTTCGGTCTCGAGCTAGACTCTGTCGCACGGACTGCGCGTCTCACCGAGGTGCGCGTCCAGTCGGTGTTGAACTGCCTGAGCTCGCTCAGGTGCAGGACAGCGGCTCCACTGAAAGATTTTCAGAGGCTCCTGGGGCATATGGCATCTGCAGCCGCGGTAACGCCGCTCGGATTGCTTCATATGAGACCGCTTCAACACTGGCTCCGCGGCTGGGTCCCGAGATGGGCGTGGCAGTGCGGCACGCTCCGTGTCCCCATGACACCGAGCTGCCGTCGCACCCTTATCCGGTGGTTGGACCCTTCGTTCCTGTGGGCCGGAGTACCCCTCGAACGAGTGTCCAGGCACGCTGTGGTCTCCACAGATGTCTCTGCCACGGGATGGGGGGCCACGTACAACGGGCATGCAGTGACAGGTCTTTGGACGGGGCCTCAGCTGCATTGGCATACCAATTGCCTCGAGTTGCTAGCGGTTCGTCTTGCGCTGGCCCGCTTCAAGGAGCTGTTGTCAGGCAAGCACGTTCTAGTCCGCTCACTAAGCATTGCGGCCGTTGCGTACACCTACCGTCAAGGTGGTCTACGCTTCCGTCGCATGTTGCAACTCGCCCGCCATCTCTTGTTGTGGAGTCAGAAGGATCTGAGGTCCCTTCGGGCCACTCGTGTCTCAGGTGTGCTCAACCGTGCAGCCGACGAGCTGTCACGGCAGCATCTACTTGCGGGCGAGTGGCGGCTCCACCCCCAGGCGGTCCAGCTGATTTGGCAGCGTTTCGGCGAGGCCCAGGTAGTCCTGCTTGCCTCCCCGGAAACTGCCCTCCGCCAGTGGTTTTATTCCCTGACCGGCGGCACGCTCGGCACGGATGCCCTGGCACACAGCTGGCCCCCGGGTCTGCGCAAACATGCGTTTCCCCCAGTGAGCCTTCTCGCACAACTCATGTGCAAGGTCAGGGAGGACGGGGAGCAGGTTCTGTTAGTGGCTCCGTACTGGCCCACTCGGACCTGATTCTCAGACCTCATTCTCCTCGTGACAGCACCTCCCTGGCCGATTCCTCTGAGGAAGGACCCCCTGACTCAGAGACGGGGCACCCTGTGGCACCCGCGTCCCGATCTGTGGAACCTCCACGTGTGGTCCCTGGACGGGATGCGGAGGTTCTGAGTGATCTCCCGCAAGCGGTCGTAGACACCATCACTTCCGCTAGAGCTCCTTCCACTAGGAATCTCTACGCGCTGAAGTGGAACCTGTTCGTCGAATGGTGCGCCTCTCGCCGAGAGGACCCCCGATCATGTTCGGTCGGATCCGTGCTTTCCTTTCTGCAAGATGGGTTGGAGCGAAGGCTGTCTCCCTCCACCCTCAAGGTGTATGTTGCCGCCATTGCCGCACATCACCATGCAGTTGAGGGTAAGTCCCTGGGGAAACACGATCTGATCGTCAGATTCCTGAGGGGGGCCAGGAGACTGAATCCTCCTCGCCCTTCCTCCGTACCCTCTTGGGATTTGACCCTGGTTCTCACAGCTCTCCGGGGTCATCCCTTCGAACCTTTGCAATCAGTCGACCTGAAACTAATGTCTCTTAAGACGGTTCTTCTGGTTGCATTGGCTTCCCTGAAGAGGGTAGGGGATCTGCATGCATTTTCGGTCGACGAAACGTGCCTAGAATTCGGGCCCGGTGCTTCTCACGTCATCCTGAGACCCCGGCCTGGATACGTGCCCAAGGTTCCTACCACTCCCTTCAGAGATCAGGTAGTGAACCTGCAAGCGCTGCCCTCGGAGGAGGCAGACCCAGCCCTAGCTTTGCTCTGTCCCGTCCGCGCTCTGCGCGTTTACGTGGACAGAACGCGAAGCTTCAGGACCTCAGATCAGCTCTTCATCTGTTACGGAGGCCAGCAGAAGGGAAAGGCTGTCTCCAAGCAGAGGATGGCCCACTGGATAGTGGATGCCATCGCCTTGGCGTACGAATCCCAGGGCGTGCCTTGCCCGCTCGGGTTGAGAGCCCACTCCACCAGAGGGGTGGCCTCTTCCTGGGCGCTGGCTCATGGCGCCTCGCTGACAGATATCTGTAGAGCTGCGGGCTGGGCGACACCTAACACGTTCGCTAGGTTTTATAGCCTACGTGTAGAGCCGGTATCCTCGCGTGTACTCGCATCCACTAGTCGGTAGACGTGTTGTACCCACTCTAAGTGTCGGCTTGCAATGCCATTCCCGCCTCTGGCCGGATACGTGCATACTTTCACTCCAGTCGCGTTCCCCGCTTGGCGAACCCTGTCGAGTTCCTCCGCCTCCCCCTTCGGCTCGGACATTGCGGAGTGTCTGATGCCAGGCCTACATCCGTCGCTGACGCTGTCTGTTGGCTGGGGCCCATATGTCGTGACCCCTCTACGTGAGCGGTCCCATATGTGTATTTTCCACGGTTTAAAACTCCCTACGGGCCGAGTCCGTGTCTTTCCCTTAGCAGAGCCAGCTCTGCTGTCACCTGTCAGATGAGTCTCCCCCTAACCAGGTGGAGCCATCCCAGGGACTCCATATGCGTACTGCCCCCCGGGCCAGTCCATATGTGTATTCCCACGTAAACTCCTCCCCCATTGGGTAGGTAGTGGTCTCCGCAGCGTCCCTTCGGGTTCGCTTTCCCAGTGTGTCTAGTTTACTTAGTGGGTAGTGGTAGACAGCAGTAGACTCTCTCGGTGTAAGCTCGCCCCCTTCACCGCCAGCCGGTGCTATGGGCGGCTGAGCTTGCGCTGGGCACTGGAAGGGGTTTCGTAACTGTGGCGCTTTAGTTGGGATCCCAATTCGTCGGTCACTACTGACGTACGTCGAACGTGACCGACTGAAAGGGAACGTCTCGGTTACGTATGTAACCCTCGTTCCCTGAAGGAGGGAACGGAGACGTACGTCCCGTCGCCACAGTTTCTGTACCCTCGCTGTAGTGCGGACACCAGTTGTCTCCTCAGCGAAAAACAGAGTGCGATTGCATCTGCTTCCTATTTATATACACCTGTCGGGGGCGGTGCGCATTATGCAAATATCGCACGCCAATTCCATTGGCTTGTTTTAGTTTACACGAAGATGATAGGGCTCTCTAAGCGATATCCCAATTCGTCGGTCACTACTGACGTACGTCTCCGTTCCCTCCTTCAGGGAACGAGGGTTACATACGTAACCGAGACGTTTTAGCCACAGAGCACTATCAAACTCATTCAGAATCAAATGTATTACATCCAAATAAATACTATACTCACATGATCCGATATTTGCAAGCAGCATGCATGACGAACATCTTGTAAAGATCCATTTTGAGGGTTATATTAGCTGTGTAAACTGTGTTTATGCTGTTCAAAGTAATGGTGACAAAATAAATAAAAGTATTCATTTATTCCTAAAACAATCTTACTGACTCTAAATGTTGTGCATAAATATATTAACTTATATTGTGTGTTGTATCTTACTTTATTCCAGGTAAAAACAGGAAGAGATTTTGTGAGAGAAATTCATCTGCATAAATTCAAAATATTACTGGTTTTGGAAGGATGACCCCAAATCTGTAAGGATTAAACACACCATCATTTTCTAAGACAACCCAAACGTTGAAGTCACTTCAGGAGCCTCATCCAACTGAATTACACACCTCATCTATCGAATGTTTCCACCACTGAGCTTCAGCACGAGATGGTGTTCTGGGAATTTGACTGTTTGACAGAGACTCGACAGAAATGTCAGGCTCAAGCGGACAGGGGATGTGCAACAGCGGACTCCCTCGGTTCCTGATTGGAAGTGAGGTTGGTAAAATCAGAGAACTGGACGACGCAGACATGAGGAACATCTCAGGGTCTTATGGGGAGGATGAGGAGGAGGATCAGGTAAGGAATTGCTCAGGGATCAATGAAACGGGGATCAAAGCATTGTTGAAAATTTTATAAGTGATGATCATGTGATGTCTTCTTCTTTTAGTCAGAGCGCCAGATTGTGGTGGGGATCTGCTCCATGATGAAGAAATCAAAATCCAAACCAATGACTGAGATTATGGAGAGGCTCTGTAAGTTTGAGTACATCACCGTGGTCATTTTTCCAGAGGAGGTTATACTCAATGAACCGGTGGAGAAGTGGCCGTTGTGTGACTGCCTCATTTCCTTCCATTCCAAAGGTAATTGACATCACACTCAGTTTCACATGCCTTCAAAACATCTCAATGATTATTTTATAAGATGAGTGCATCATAGTCACTTTTACCAATTGGAAACTCTTTGAGCCTCGGCTTTTAGAGTTGGTTTGTGTGCCAAATGATGGAAGTGAAATTAAGATGCAACTGTTAAAGGATTAGTTCACTTTTAAATCAAATTTTCCTGATAATTTACTCACCGCCATGTCATCCAAGATGTTCATGTCTTTCTTTCTTCAGTTGAAAAGAAATTAAGGTTTTTGATGAAAACATTCCAGGATTATTCTCCTTATAGTGGACTTCAATGGCCTCCAGATGGTTGAAGGTCAAAATTACAGTTTCAGTGCAGCTTCAAAGGCCTTTAAACGACACCAGACTAGGAATAAGGGTCTTATCTAGCGAAACGATTGGTTATTTTTTTGAAAAATAATAGAAATGTATATTCTACTTATGGAACGAACGCAGCGCCAGTTCCATTTTTTCCGTAATTAGAATAAGGAAGGCATAGGACATACAGCGTAAGCTTTTTGAAGGATACAAAAGTGCGGTTTTGGGGGAAGCACTTGGAAGGCGATCATTTGTTTACATAAAGCATTTAGATTTATATTTTTCTACAAAAATGACCAATCGTTTCGCGAGATAAGACCCTTATTCCTCGTCTGGTATCGTTTAAAGCTGTGCTGAAACTGTAATTTTGACCTTCAACTGTCTGGAAGCCATTGAAATCCACTATAAGGAGAATAATCCTGGAATGTTTTCATCAAAAACCTTAATTTTTGGATGACATGGGGGTGAGTAAGTTATCAGGAAAATTTTATTGGAAAGTGAACTAATCCTTTAACTCTATAATTTAGTAAAAATCTAACTGACCTGGAACTTTTTTTTTTTTTAAAGAAATTAATACATTGATCAATTTAATGCATCCTTGTGGAATAAAAGTTGATAGTAAACACATTTTTAATGAATAAAAAAGATTTATTTTTTTCAAATAAATGCTGTTGTTCATACTTTGTTCCTCAAAGAATCCTGGAAAAATGTCTGAGATTTTAGTCAAAGTTTTTAACATTGATAATAATAAACATTTCTTAAGCAGCAAATCAACATATTAAAATGATTTCTGAAGATTTCTATCTATCTATCTATCTATCTATCTATCTATCTATCTATCTATCTATCTATCTATCTATCTATCTAAAAACTATGTCAAGCTTAAAACTTTTAAACCTAAAGCTGTTAAAACTACTTCCTGGCTAGGCTTTCTTAAGCCTACAAACATTTTAATCTAGTTTTAAATTGTAAAAATATTTCATATTACTGGTTTCACTGTATTTTTTGGGAAGAAAAAAATGCAACTTTGGTGAGCATAAAAGGCTTCTTTCAAAAACATATTACCAACACCAAGCTTTTAATGTTTAATAATGTGAATGGATACAATTTTTTTTTTTCTCTCTCTCATCTTGAAGGATTTCCCCTTGACAAAGCAGTGAGTTATGCCAAACTAAGAAACCCCCTTCTTATCAACGACCTCAACATGCAGTATTTCATTCAAGACAGGTGTGGTAAATCTTCCTCTGAAATAATTATAATTCCTCTGTTATGAGAGTTGACTAAGACACATAACTATATGCTCATGGCTTTAGGAGGGAAGTGTACAGGATTCTACAAGAAGAAGGCATTGACCTTCCACGCTATGCAGTGTTGAACCGGGACCCCGACAGACCAGAGGGTAAAGGTTATTACCTTGGTCATAATTTTGAATATATGTGTGTGCGATGCTGCGTGTTTCAGAGTTAAGCTCAGCATTGTTCATTTAACAATGTTCCTCATAGTGTGTACATAAATACTCTTTGTATTGCAAACTATTGTGACATTTTGACTTTGCGACACCAGAGTGTAACCTGGTGGAGAGCGAGGACCATGTGGAAGTGAACGGGGAAGTGTTTCATAAACCTTTTGTGGAGAAGCCCGTCTCCGCTGAGGACCACAATGTCTACATCTATTACCCAACCTCGGCCGGTGGGGGCAGCCAGCGTCTCTTTAGAAAGGTACAGCACTGATAACTTTTAATAACTTTAGATTTGTTTGGTCTGGAGCTCATACCGTCTGTCTTGTAGATTGGCAGTCGGAGCAGTGTGTATTCTCCTGAAAGTACTGTTCGTAAGACTGGATCTTACATCTACGAGGAGTTCATGCCCACAGATGGCACAGATGTTAAGGTACTTATGTATCTCATGTCTAGACGCTATGTAGTGGCCGGATATTTTGTTTATTCTTGATGGATGTTGTAGGTTTACACAGTAGGGCCTGATTACGCTCATGCCGAGGCCCGTAAGTCTCCTGCTCTGGATGGGAAAGTAGAGAGAGACAGTGAGGGGAAGGAGATCCGCTATCCTGTGATGCTAACCGCAATGGAGAAGCTTGTGGCCAGAAAAGTGTGTCTTGCCTTTAAGGTAAGCCTCGCAAAAGAAAAACTAAGTAGCTAAAGGTTAAGAATGATAATGAATGAGTTTTTTGTCTCATAACGTCTTTGCAACCCAGCAAACAGTCTGCGGTTTTGACCTCCTCCGAGCAAATGGCCACTCTTTTGTTTGTGACGTTAATGGCTTCAGCTTTGTAAAGAACTCCATGAAGTACTATGATGATTGTGCCAAAGTTCTGGGGTAGGTGAAGCCCTGTTGCTGTCTTCTTGTCATTGGTAACTCGAAAATCTCATTGTCATGCAATCTTTACAATTTCCAACTATATAACCACATAAATATCAAACAATTTTTTGAATTCCACACTTGATCATCAAACAAACACTCTGTTTCTTTTCTTTTCTGAACTAAGCTTTGAATTTAAAATGCATCTTTGATGAAAAAACATGTTAAACCTGCCTAAACTAGTTTGCTGGTCTCCCAGCATGGTGAGGCTGGTCTCATGACTGGATTTGGAGTGGTTTTGGTGACTTTTCAGCAGACCACCCATTTAAACCAGCTAAATACTTGGCAGGCTGGGAGTTAAGGCCAGCTCAGACCAGCTAAGACCAGCAAAATAGCAAGTTTTTTTTATTTATATAGCTCTTTATACAATACAGATTGTTTCAAAGCAGCTTCACAGTAAAAAGAAAATAACAGTATTAATGTTGCAAAGTTTTTTATTTATGAAATAAACACATTTCAGCTGTTACGAAGCTCTAAAAAAGACAATAGTGTCATTATTCATCTCAGTTTGGTTCAATGTTGATTCAGTTTACTTCAATAACAGTGAGAAACAACGGTTCATTATTTATGTAGCAAACCAGTTAAACTATAAAGCATCTCTACAGAAGATAATAGTGTAATTATTCAGCTCAAATCAGTTCAATGTTGATTGTCTAGTTCAATAATAGTGCAATAAGGTTAAATTAAATTATGAAATGAGGTTAATTCAGCTTTAAGCAGCTTTAAAGAAGGCAATAGTGTCGTTGTTCAGCTGAGATGTACTCATTCCTACCTTATAAGAAGATTTCTGGTTATTTTATCTCATATTTGATGCATTTCCCTTAGGAACATGGTAATGCGAGAGCTGGCTCCTCAGTTCCACATTCCCTGGTCTATCCCCATGGAAGCAGAGGACATCCCTATTGTCCCGACTACCTCAGGAACCATGTGGGTTACCATTCTTGTCCTAAGGATCTCTTTCCCGTATCTTTTTATTGTGGAGTCTGGATTATTAAAACCAATTAGTTTGAATTATATGCTTACTATGAGTGTTGTGTTTTTGAAACGGGACGTGTCATCTCTTGTTTGAAGGATGGAGCTTCGTTGTGTTATTGCTGTAATTCGTCATGGCGACCGTACGCCCAAACAGAAGATGAAGATGGAGGTCAGAAACGCCCTGTAAGTGACAGATTCTTATAGGCTGCTTTCACAATACAACTAAATACAGTTGTCACTCTTGTTCTAAGTGCTTAAAGGCCAGTTCACACCAAGAACGATAACTATAAAGATAATTATAACGATAACTACATTAGCATCCACACCAACGCACAATAACGTTCTGTTTATTAAGAGCTAAGCACCGAATATCAAAATTAGATATTTTCACCAACTTATGTATGGGCGCACTCTTGGCGGGATTGTGTCACTTGGTCGTGCTGTAATTAAACAAAACATGAAATTGCCACTAACTACAATAAAGAATTATGATATAAATTGCAATATTTAACGAATGCATTAAGCCGCATTTTCACCTCAGGAAATTTCTCCAGGAACTAGGGACTTTGGGGTGGTACTCGGTATGTTTTGACCACAGGACAGGGTCTAAATGATTACGGGTAAAAATTTCCCCCTCAGAAAGTCCCTGCTCAAGAGGTGGTATAGGGCCCAATGAAATCCGTTTGAATTTTTCCCAAATTCCGCTTTTTTCAGTTTTTTTATTTTTTGACTCCATTTTAATGGTTAAATTAAAGTTTAGTAATCAAAAAGCATGTCTAATTAATTGAAATAATGAATCTTGTCCAATTTACCAACGATTTAATAAAAGTTTAACAAAAAAAATTACCTTTTTTTTAGGGCCCTATGATAAACGTTTTATTCTTTTCCCTCAAATTTTATTTTTACCAAATTCAGTTTTCTGAATTCCATTTTAATGGTTTAATTCCATTTTAATAATCAAAAAGCATGTCTAATTAATTATTCTTAAAAACAACAATATTTATTAATTAAATATATTTTTATGATTTTTTTTTTCAGAAGTTCTATTGTGTATTTAAATTTTTCTGGCAATCAAATTAACGCATACAATTTAATTTATCTTTTAATCATGAAATTAAAGTTTTTTTTTGTCCAACAATGTGCTGCACTGCAATGAGCTTTACTGTTAATATTAAAACATGGAAGAAACACTGAGATTATTGTTTAAAAATATATTTTAATAATTTATTGTTAAATTAATTGATCTAAATTCTACTGTACAACAGTAATTTGTTTCTGTCAAGTTAAATCGAACTTTTATTTTGACGGTTTGCCTAGAGCTTTGAGTTTCTCTATGTTTATGACGGTAGTTTTCTCAAACGAAGCGGTTAAATGCTGATGAAGTGACTTTCAGAGCAGCTCTGGAGATGAATATGTGCATTCATATAGTGAGGCGACAGAGGACGAAAACACCGCGAGCGTCGCATGTGCTTCAGCGTGCGTGCGCCCGCGCGATTGTGTGTGAGGCGGTGTGAGGTAAATGAAACTGCGCTTCTGCATCATTCATTTCAGAGTCACACAGGCATGCAGGATTCATGTTTAAATAGTCTTTTTGTGGTTTAATATTCACAGACACTAGTCTATATCGCAACTTTAATTTAAGTGTACTGACCTGCTTTTAATTCATTCATCAAAAATTTGACAAATTCCGCGTTTTATAGTAAATTCCGTTTTTATGAATGGATTCCGCGATTCCGTGATCATGGAAATTATAGGGCCCTAGTGGTACTTCTACAAAGTTCAGGAACTTTTGGGGGTGGGACTTGGGCACTGAACATACTGATTGGTTGAGTTCATGCAGTACTTTGATTGACTCCACGCAACATTTTATTTCAACCACTATTTTTGTTGCAGTGCATGCAGTAAGAGTTGTTTGCTATTCAAATCAACAATGGAATACGACAGATGGACCGACGATGAGGTTCAGGCTTTATTAAACTTATATGCAGAGAACGAAATCCAGCAGTAACTGGAAAATTGTGTGCAGTCCTACGTCACCGGACTAATCTTTACAGTACTTTAGACCACAATGGGAACGCAGACAGCAACAGGTCTAGGGGAAAAAACTTTATGGGACAAATTGTTCAGAGTATTTTCGGTAAAAACAAGGCTTTAGTGTATCATTATGAAACTCGGTATGTGCCATCGGCACCATACAAGTATGTACCACAATGAAATATATCTATGATTGAAGTATTTTATCTTCTGTTAATGACCATTTCCATTTCTCTTAGGTTTTTTGATTTGTTCGAGAAATACGGTGGCTATAAGAGCGGAAAACTCAAGCTGAAGAAACCAAAACAGCTCCAGGTGGGTCTGTTTTGAAACTCAAGTGATCTATGCATTTAATTTATTTTTATGACACCTGTTACTTGTTCTATAGTTGCAACTTAAGAAAGTACACAATGATTGTTTCAGAACAGGCTTGCCTGTAACCTAATAATTTATTGTGTACAAGGCCTGGAATTTGCACCACAGGGTCAAAAGTTAAACAGGATTGAGCTGTCTTTTTTTAAGAGAGATGTAGTGTTATGTCTGGAATGCTGCAGACATGATACTCATTGGGGTGTCATGTGCATCTTCTGTTGGGTTTTATGTAAAAATTAGCAATCCCCAACACTGGACTGTTTTAAAAAGTCTTTGAAGACTCATCTTTTTAAATCTGATTATTGCTTTGAGTTTGATTTTTCTTCTTTTTTTGCTTGCTTGTATTCTTTGTAATCATATTTTTTTATTTCTCTGTGTTATAGCGCTTTGGGTTTGAGAAAAGCACAATATAAATAAAATGTACTATTAATATCTGTGACAATTTTCATCTGCGATTGTACATTATTACATGTACATCAAAACGTGAACACTTTATTTGATGTTTTACAGGAAGTGCTGGATATTGCTCGTCAGCTGTTGGCAGAGCTGGTCCTACATAATGATTGTGAAATTGAGGAGAAGAAATCCAAACTAGAACAGCTGAAGACGGTTCTGGAGATGTGAGTTTATAAGTATAATACTGTTATTCCCAACCCTCCGTTTCCAACCCTGTGTGTTTATAGAAAGCTACTATACACACACCATCATCTCGATCCATTTCTAAAATATTTTGGATTCCTTCTGTCTTCCATTTAATCCTCTAAAGATTCCTACTTCTCTTTTCACATCATAGGGCACAAGGTCTGGCCAAAAATTTAGTAATTGTTAGCATATTTTCTACACATTGTTTTAGCTATCAGTTTAGCTAAAATAGTAAAGAATGAAAGGAAGAATGTAAAAATAAAAAGTAAGAAAAAATGGTTGCTAACCTCAATACATTCAATTGTAATTAGGGATGCACTGATATTTAAATTTTGCCTGATACAGAGAAGCAGATAATAATTTTCATGCTGATAAATGGCAAATATTAAAATTCTGTACTGTTTTGCCTAAATATATTAAAAATAAAAGTTTATCACCACATTAAAATGTACATTATAAATGAATATTTGTTTTGAGATTTGCTAAACGATATGGTACAAATATGTTGTGCATCCCTAGAAGTAAGATTGAGATTTATATCAAGAGTATGCTGTATTTCATATTGTGTCTGTAGTAGGCAAGAAGTTCAAATGAATTTGCTTTGTGGAGATGCTTTGAATAGAATATGATTATGTGCAAAAGCCTAGTCAGATTTGATTTTGTTGTTAAACTTGCATTGCTATTCTGTCTTCTAGTCTTGAGTGTCATGGATACTTATGTCAGGAAAAAAACATTTGATATTTCATGAACAGCTGACTGTATGTAACTGACTGTAGTGTGATCTTGACTCATGAGCTTCCTTAGTTCTCCTCAAATGGATGAGTTTCTTAACTTAATTCCTTTTTTCTCTCTTGTCCCCTCTCTGTTGTTTCCCTCTTTGTGTCCTGGCCGGTCTCTCCAAAGGGAATCCAGTCTGAATGATAATCAGTGCGCACCCATAAATCCCCTGTCTCTTTAGAAAGCAGGCAAAGTGGATTCTAACCCTCATTAACCTGAGAGATCTTGTCCGAATTACTGACACTTTAATGAGGGCTCCAAAAATTGAACGTACCTTGGAGATGAATCCCTTTTGCAATTCTGTGTGGCATCTGCATGCCATTTTGAAAGTGTTTCTAATCCCTCACGATCCCTCACTTTACTCCTCCTCTCACCGAACTCAAATGGGGGAACCTAATCAACACATTATCGGTTGTTCGGGGTCGTATATTAACTAGGAAACAGGTGCTAGGGGAAGTGCTTTGCTTTGGGATGTAATGCAGCAGAGCAAATGGTGGCAAATTCACTCCAGAGTTGGCTTCTGGTCAATGAGATAAAAAAAGAACACCTTTAGACCAAGTTGTATCAAATTAGAAAAAGACTAAACTAGGGATGCACCAACATTACAATTATGGCCAATACTGATAAGTTGATAATAATTTTGATAAATGTTATTTTTGTTTAAAAAACAAAATTTTTTTTTTTATTATTCTCAATTGTTTTAAACAAAGTCAATAATAATATAAATATAAAAATTAAATAAATAATAATATGCAATAATGGCCATTTACTTACCAGATACCAATAAATTAAAAATATCAACTGACAACTGGTACTGATTTATTGTGCATCTCTTGTCTGAACCTGAAAACTTCAAGGTGTGACTGAAAAGAAATTATGTGAAGATACTTTTGCCTCCTTTTCTGAATATTTCTTGTTCCCTAAATATTTATCACTGCTGTTCAAAATTTTAGGGTCGGCAAGATTTTTTTTAAAAATGTTTTTGAAAGAAAAGTCTCTTATGCTCAACAAGGCTGCATTTATGTGATTAAATATACAGTAAAAACAGTAATATTGTGAAATTTTCTTTTTGAATATATTTTAAAATGTAATTTATTTCTGTGATGCAAAGTTGAATTTTCAGCATCATTACTCCAGTCTTAAGTGTCATGTGATCATCAAATCATTCTAATATGATGATTTGCTGCTCAAGAAACATTTCTTATGATCAATGTTGAAAACAGATGTGCTGTTTAATATTTTGATATTTTTGACTTAGTCTTTGCATGTTCGCTTTGCAAACACTTGCTTGGTACTTCCGCCTACATCACATGTGACTTTCCAACGTGATTACGTAATGCGTGGCGCATCGCAGAGCTAGTGCAATAAAAGCATTTGTGGTTAACAAGAATATAATTTTATACATGTTTGTTTTTTTTTTTTTTTTTTAGAAAATGACCAATTGTTTCGCTAGATAAGACTCTTATTCCTCGGCTGGGATCGTGTAGAGCCCTTTGAAGCTGCATTGAAATGGCAGTTTGGACTTTTAACCCGTTGGCAGCCATTGAAGTCCACTATATGGAGAAAAATCCTGGAATGTTTTCCTTAAAAACCTTAATTTCTTTTCTACTGAAGAAAGAAAGACATGAACATCTTGTATGACGTGGGTGAATAAATGATCAGGAAATTTTAATCCTGAAGTGAACTAATCCTATAAAGAACAGCATTTATGTGAAATCTTTTGTAACATTTATTATCTGTGCTGTCACCTTTGATCAATTCAATGTATTCTTTCAGAATTAAAGTATTAATTTCTTTCAAAGGAATTTCTTTCATACGGTCCCCAAACTTTTGAACAGTAGTGTATATTTATCTTGCTGCATATAATTGCTTTATATAAAAGAACAGAAAAAAGTCATTAAAATGTAGAGACCAACCATCCAGAATTCTCCACTCTCTGCTGTATTGTGTAACTTTAAAAACGTGGCACTGTTGCAGAAGCCACGTTTTATTCCTCCCAAAGCCTGTCATTCCTGTAGAGACAGCCCTGGTATGGCACAGATTAACCCCTGCCAGCTTGGGAAGGTCACTCAGATACATGTTTCCAGAAACATGGAGGCCACAGAGCACCTGCTAGCGGTTTGAGCTCAGTGTTATGTTCGATGTGTGTCTGTGTTGTTCAGTGGGAGAATGTTTTATTAAGAGGGGCTGGTATGTTTATGTCCCTTGCCCCATGTATTGTCTTTCAGGTATGGCCATTTCTCTGGGATCAACAGGAAGGTGCAGCTGACTTATCTGCCAAATGGGCAGCCCAAAGCATCCAGTGAGGAGGAAGGTATGTGTGTTTATTACATGCATTTAAATATATGTTTCAGTGCTGTTGTATAACTTTTGTACCTATGGCAGACGCGCTGAAGGAGGGTCCATCCCTACTACTGGTGCTGAAGTGGGGTGGTGAGCTGACCCCAGCAGGTAGAGTTCAGGCTGAGGAGCTGGGACGAGCCTTCCGCTGCATGTACCCTGGAGGACAAGGTATAACGCTATGCCTGCAGCAGCCAGAGAGCTTTACTAATAAACAGGATGAAAATACAATGGACCCAAATACTATTTTGAAAATGAAGTCACACTTAACCGTAAGAAAACCACTTGGTTTGATATATCTAATACAGTGAAATTCAGACATAAGTGTGACTTAAGTGTCTGAACCACTAGAGTTAAACATGATTAACATTTGGTTACAGTTTGGATTGGCGTTATGGTTCTGTTCTAGGCAAGAACTCCATGCCCATCCATGCAGCCTAGCTTGGATAAGAGCAGGGAGTGCAGCGATTAACCCCCTTAGGGTAAACAGAACCGAACCAACATTAAATGTATTACAGATATCATTAACATTCTTAATGACTATAAATTAATGCAACAGCATACATAAAGATAAATGACAGTCTGATTCGAAGAGGAATATCAGAAGGCCATTTAGCTTTTTTATATATATTATATAACTTTAGATATAACTATTATATTATATATAACTTCTATTTAAGGGTTAGTACACCCAAAAATTATCCCATGATTTACTCCCCCTCAAGCCATCCTAGGTGTATATGACTTTCAGACGAGCACAATCAGAGGTATATTTAAAAATACCCTTGCTCCTCCAGGCTATGAAATGGCAGTGAATGGGGGGCGTGATTTTGAAACAAAAAAATGCATCCATCCATAATAAAAGTAATCCATACATTAATCCAGGGGGTTAATAAAGGCCTTCTGAAGCAAAGCAATGCTTTTTTGTAAGAAACATATCCATATTTAAAACTATATTAACTATAAAACCTAGCTTTCGGCAGATGGCCGTACGTGTCGATTTGCGGCAGAAGAGTAACCTCTGATGCAACGTACGACGTAATGAGGAATGCGGAAGCTCAGAGGATAGAGCAAAACAAAACACCGGTCACGAATTAGAAGACTAAATCGATCATTTTTAAAGATAAATGTCAGAGGATTTTGATATAAGAGAAGAGGAGCTTGAGCTTGTTCCTTAGCCTTATTTGTTTGAACCGCAAGATGCGTCTGAGCTTACGCTACTCCTACATCCTGTGTCATACGTCGCGTGAAGGGTTACTCATTTGGCGCAAGTCGACTTGTGCAGTATGCGTACGGTCGTCCACTGGAAGCAAGTCACTTGAATTCATAAAGTTTTTTTAATATGGATATTTTTCTTACAAAAATGCATTGCTTCACTTCAGAAGGCCTTTATAAACCACCTGGAGCCTTATGGATTATATTTATGATGGATGGATGCATTGTTTTTGGCTTCAAAATGTGGCCTCCCATTCACTACATTCAGGAGCAATGATATTTTTAAAAATGTCTCTGATTGTGTTAATCTGAAAGAAGATCATCAGTTGTTTTGGATGCTCTGTGCTCTCTTTGCATGAGATCATGATACATTGTATACCATGACAAGATATTGTGACAGACTTTGTGCCTGTTTTTAGGTAGTTGGACAGTGATGCAGTTTTGCAAAACTTATTGCTTTGGGCAAGAAACCTGTTTCACCTGTTTGATCAGTGGGCCTGGCATACAAAAGCATGTAAGGGCAGGACTCGGGGAGGAATGAATGCTTTCTTTTACCTCAGATAACACCTTCAACTTAGTGCACCAGCACAAATATCTCATGCTGTGGATTCTTTCTTGTGTAGTTCAGTTAATCCCCTCAAACCTCAAATTCCACTGTATTTGCCCTCTATGCCTAATTGGATGTAACTTATTAATTGTGAGAATTCACAGACTAACAAAGTCAAACCATTTTTTCTAATTTCACTGAGTCAGCAGTATATTTCACTACTGATTATTGTGCTGTTCTTTACCTTCAATTGATAACTAGACAGCTGCAGGTCCCTTGGCTGTGAGTCCCCAATTGACTGTGGTAAGAAGAGCTTTTGGATTGTGTGTGGTCTTTATGTTGGGTCAATGCAAACCATTTGACGCATTCATCATTTTAATTCCTTGACATCCATCTCATTAAACTAATCCAATCAGAGGGACGGCATAGGAACATTCCATGCTTTGCTTTTGCCAGATTGTGTGGAAGATTCCATGATATGGACATTGGTTGTACTCAGACATACACAGATAAGACATCATAGTTCTTGAGAGCTTTTTTGCTTAGAAGCAAGTTTAGCCAGTTTGTTTTCAGAGTTAGTTTTGTCAGCACTTTATATTTAGAAATCAAAAAAGATTTAAAAATCTACACATTTTTTCTATGTAACTTTCCCCCCATAATTTCTTTAGTGATATCAGTACAATCTTTTCTTAGACTGCTGTGCCATTATTTGAGCAATCTATGACTTAAAGGGTTAGTTCACCCAAAGATTGAAAATTCCGTCATTTATTATTCACCTTCATGTCGTTCCACACCCATAAGACATTTGTTCATTTTCGGAACACAAATTAAGATATTTTTGATGAAATTCGATGGCTTAGTGAGGCCTCCATTTACAGCGAGATCATTAAAACTTTCAAATGCCCAGAAAGGTACTAAAGTTATATTTAAAACAGTTCATGTGACTACAGTGGTTCAACCTTAATGTTATGAAGCGACGAGAATACTTTTTGTGCGGCAAAAAACAAAATAATGGCGATTTCAAAACACATTCCTTCATGAAGCTTCGAAGCTTTACGAATCTTTTGTTTAGAATCAGTAGTTCGGAGCGTGTATCAAACTACCAAAGTCACGTGAACCATTGAAATTTCAAAACATTTATGACATAACGAAGCCTCGTTTACTGAAACCACGTGACTCTGGCGCTCCGAACAGCACTTCTCGCAAATGGACATTCTGGAATCTTAAATCAGTTCTGTTTGCTACTTGAGTGGGAAGCACCTAAACCCATTTCGCCAGATGCTTTCAATAGTGTGGATGCATTGAAATGCATGAATTGAGATTTTGAATTTTGTGAAGAAATTCTTCAGCCAGTTAATTGTACAGCACTTTATAGGCACTGTTTTTAAACAGTGGTTCTGTATTGTGAATTTGTGTGTGTATCTTCAGATCCTTTTCTTTTCCAGGATATGCACATACATCTGGGGTTTTGTTATTTCAAGGTCTGCTTCTCTGTGCTTTCGCAGGTGACTATGCCGGCTTCCCTGGTTGTGGCCTTCTCCGTTTGCACAGCACTTATCGCCATGACCTCAAAATTTACGCCTCTGATGAAGGTCGTGTGCAGATGACTGCAGCCGCATTCGCAAAGGTTTGTTTGGGTTTTGTCTGCAGGGATATTTTGGTATTACATAATGCTTTTAGATGGAATTGATATAAACTGCAGTAGATTTACAGTGGGGTTTAAAAGTCTACTAGGGCCACTAGGGAAAATTCTGCTGTTTTGCTTTTTATATCCGTATTTGTGTTGTATTTGTTTTTATCTTTTATTTAATTTAATTTGTATTTTATTTTTGTTTTAATCTTTTTTTTTTTTTTTTTTTACTTTAATACTATTTTTACTGTATTATAATTTTATATTTTGTATATAAATTATGTATTATTAGGTGGATTTTACTTTCTTTTGTTTTTGTTTTTAGGAATATTCAAATATTCTCATTCTTTCCAGGTTTAAATATAAAGTTGTAATGTCAGACTTTTTGGCCCCTACTGGTCATTTCACATATTAATTTATAATACAATTTTATGTACAGGTGCTGGTCATATAATTAGAATATCATCAACAAGTTCATTTTTTTATTTTTTTTATTTTGATGGTTAGAGCGTACAGCAAAATCCAGTATCTCAAAATATTAGAATATTTCCTAAGATCAATCAAAAAATGGATTTTCAAAACAGAAAAGTTCAAGTTATTTAAAGTATGTTCATTTGTACACTCAATACTTGGTCGGCAGCACATATTACAGCAAATGACTTGCTCCTAGCACAAATTACAGCATCAGTGAGGTGTGGCATGGAAGTGATCAGCCTGTGGCACTGCTGAGGCACTAATGAGCCTTCAGATCATCTGTATATTGTTGGATCGACTGTTTCTCATCTTTCTCTTGAAAATATCCCATAGATTCAGGGGTCAGGCATGTTGGCTGGCCAATAAAGCACAGTAATATCATGGTCAGCGAACCACATGGAAGTGGTTTTTGCACTAGGTGCTAAAGTCCTGCTGGAAAAGGAAATCACAATGGACCGACACCAGCAGACGTCACGCCCCCCAAAAAAATTGCTAACTTAAGAAACTTCACACTAGACTTCAAGCAGCTTGGATTCTGTGCCTCTCCAGTCTTCCTTCAGACTCTGGGACCATGATTTCAACATGAAATGCAAAATTTACTTTTATCTGAAAAGAGGACTTTCGATCACTGTTCACTGTCCAGTTCTTTTTCTACTTAGCCCAGGTAAGATGCTTCTGATGTTGTTTCTGTTTCAGAAGTGGCTTGGTAGTCCTTCTTCTGAAGATGTCTGAGTGTGGTGACTCTTGATGCGCTGACTCCGGCTTCATTTAACTCATTGTGAAGCTCTCCCAAGTGTTTGAATCAGCTTTACTTGACAGTATTCTCAAGCTTGTGGTCATCCCTGTTGCTTGTGCACCTTTGCCTACCCAATTTCTTCCTTCTAGTCAACTTTGCATTTAATATGCTTTGATACATCGCTCTGTAAACAGCCACCACATTCAGTAATCTCCATCTGTGACTTACTCTCTTTGTGGAGGATGTCAATGATTGTCTCCTGGACCATTGCCAAGTCAGCAGTCTTCCCCATTAGTGTGGTTTCAAAGAACAAGAGATACCCAAAATTTATACTGTAGGGATGGTCATTTAATGAAACTCAAATGTAAATATTCTAATATTTTGAGATACTGGATTTTGGACTTTAATTAGCTGTACGCTCTAATCAACAAATTAAAAAAAAACAAAAAACTTTTGAAATGTTTTACTTTACATGTAGGGAATCTAGTATAAATGAAAGTTTCATTTTTTTAAATAATTTACAATAAAAAAAATGTTTTTTTTCACGATATTCTAATTATATGACCAGCACCTGTATGTCTGTGTTTAGGGTCTGTTAGCACTGGAAGGAGAGTTGACTCCAATCCTCGTTCAGATGGTGAAGAGTGCCAACATGAACGGACTGCTTGACAGTGACAGCGACTCTCTCACTGACTGTCAGCAGAGAGTCAAAGCTCGATTACATGAGATCATGCAGAAGAACAAAGACTTCAGTGAGGAGGACTACAACAAGGTGAAGAAAGATGCAGCTGCTTATTTGAAAATGGCTCATTATCTCAGTATAACTAAACTAGCCCTAAATGTGTCCTGTCTCTTTAAGTTGGCTCCAACAAGCAGCCCATCTTTGGTAAACTCCATGAGGGTAATTGTCAATCCAGTCAGGACTTGTGACCAAGTTCACACCCTCATTAAAAGCCTTACTTACCAAATCTGTAAAAGGCTGGAAGACCCCAAATCTGCAGGTTGGAGCTCTTTGTCTTCTTAGGATGCACTTCTAACATTCAAGACTTGTTCATATAAGTGTTACAGTATTATTATTGCTCAATAACTCTAATTAAAATGTAAATATTAAACATATTATGTATTATTAAACATAAATATTATGTGTGACATTCACAGACCTGCAGTTATACCACAGCGAGACCCTGGAGCTCATGTTGCAGCGCTGGTCCAAACTGGAGCGTGACTTTCGCATGAAGAACGGCCGCTATGACATTAGTAAGATCCCGGACATCTATGATTGTGTGAAATATGACACCCAGCACAACAGTTCTCTGAATCTGGAGGACACGCTGGAGCTTTTCCGTCTGTCCAGAGCACTTGCGGACATCATCATTCCCCAGGTAGAGGATTCGATAAACGTGGCTAACAGTGTTCGTTTTTTCTCTTTCATCGTGTTTACCTAACACTGTCTTTCAGGAGTATGGAATCACTAAAGCGGAGAAGCTGGACATCGCTAGTGCCTACTGCCTACCTCTGGTCAAGAAGATTCAGCTGGATCTTCAGAGGACTCATGAGGACGAGGCCGTCAACAAGCTGCATCCACTGTGAGTCTCTGTACTGGGGCACAACGGCAAAGTTTTTGACAGTGTGAAGGCTTAATCACATTTTGCGCACTATACATCCTGTTTAGTGTGTCAAATTACTGTTGGTACATTTCACTATGGTGTATCATTTCCTGTGGATTTTGAAAGTAAGCATCCATGCATGCTTTCTGGGCTAATATTATCCAAAACTCCTCATGCCATGTAAGAGGATTGGTTTGACAGTTGTCTGATGCAAACAGTGTTCACTTGTACAGTTTTTTTGTTTGTTTGTATGTTTCAGTCATAGTTAGTTTTGATGTTCGTCATGCCGATTTGTTTTTTTGTCGATATTGTTGATTAAAATTAGGACTGCATGATAAATTGCAATTAACATGAAATTGAGGTTAAACCGTTTGGCTTAGTGCGATTATAAAATCGCAAAGGCTGCGATTTATTTATGTAATTTTTTATATGCAGTTTGTCAATGAAGCACAGCTCTGTGATCAGTAGTAAATGCTGCTCCTTCTGAAAGCACTGAGATTTTGAGTCGCTTATAACATGCATTTGAAAAAGCAACATGTGTCAAACATCTTTCCAAACATGAGAAGTATTTATGAACCTCTTGTCCAACAAAAGACAACATTTAATAACATGTTTAAACTCACTTCATAACCTCAAGTTTGCATTAGCATTGCATTATAAATATACTTTATTATCATGAAAATACTTGAGAAGGCTTGAAAAACTCAGATAAACCATATATTGCATTAGTCATGTGTTTATTAGTCATATTTAATCAATCAAAGCATTTCAATCTTCTGTTTATTCAGTTACAGCGATAGTATGATGCCATAGGGTACTTCTGCCGGGCATATTAGGAGTTTCTACTTTAAAGCGCCCTCTGGTTTTCAGATGGAGCAGTTTTATACAGTTAGTGTTGACATTTGACATTGCAAGTCCTAGTATTGAGACATTGACGTACTGACAAACTACATATTTAAAAGTCCCACTTTACCATTACAAGTGCATTATCTACATTTGATGCTTTCAGTTACTGTATATTGTACAACTTCACATTGTTGTAGAAGCTCTGAAGACTCAGCCGTGACCTACAGAACCTGTGAGTGATCAGATTGTGTATTTCATCCCTCCTGGTGGTTCAGGTACTCGCGGGGAGTGATGTCTCCGGGTCGGCACGTTCGGACCCGGCTCTATTTCACCAGCGAGAGCCACGTACACTCCCTGCTTAGCATCTTCCGCTATGGAGGCCTGTTAGACGTGAGTGAGCAATCATCAGACATGCACATTACGCCCGGCATCATGTTTAATGCAGGTTACTACTGTTTTATCTCATCTGTGTCTGTTTAGGATCAAAAAGATGAACAGTGGAAGCAGGCTATGGACTACCTCAGTGCCGTGACCGAACTCAACTATATGACACAGATTGTTATTATGCTGTATGAGGACAATAACAAGGTATGAGATGTGCCCACTTCAGTCCTTTGTGCCCAATTTCTGTTCTTATTTAATTTGCTGGCATTTGTATCTGTAGGACCCTTCCTCAGAGGAACGTTTTCACGTGGAGTTGCACTTTAGCCCAGGGGTGAAGGGGTGCAAGGATGAGGATAATGCACCAATGGGTTTCGGTTTCCGGCCCGCCTCCTCAGAGGTCTGTGTGTTTTGCTCATCTTAAGGATTATATGTATTTATTTTGGACCATATTACTCTGCTAAACCTTGGATTATATATACAACTTTCTAAGAAATATTACATGCTGGACTCCTTCCAACACACCCATTTCATATGTAATAGAATCATGAGAAGCAAACAAACCCTGGCAGTCTTGAAGACCTTTCCCAAGATGAGCCCGACAGAGCCGCACTGACTGAGCCAATCAACATTCAGAGGAAGTCGCCACTTATACGCAACCGCAAGGCTGGGTCTATGGAGGTACGGTGCTGTACCGTGAACTCTGCTACTAAGCTTTACTTTTCTTTATTTGATAAGTAACTGATAACATGATAAAAAATACTTTGAATAAAATTTGGGTCCATTTTAGGGGGTGGCATTTTAGTTTTTTTTTAGGCTTTAAAAGTTAACATGAATTACGTGTAATCATGTAATCAATAAAAAAGTAACTGTGGTCTGATTATATGGGAGTTCTTGGCATAAAAAGTTAAACCCCCTGGTCTAATTAAAAAATTTATGTCGCAAACGCGTTCACGGCGACCTGAGTTTGATTCCCGTCGATCCTGCCCCCCTCTCTCCGCCCAATGCTTTCCGGTCTGCTCTCTACTGTCCTCTCCAGATAAAGGCACAAAAAGCCCATAAATATACACTGCCGTTCAAAAGTTTGGGATCGGTAAGATTTTTAATGTCTTTAAAAGAAGTTTCGTCTGCTCACCAAGGCTGCATTTATTTAATTAAAAATACAGTAAAATCAGTAATATTGTGAAATATTATTACAATATAAAATAACTGTTTTCTATTTGAATATATTTCACAAAGTAATTTATTCCTGTGATGGCAAAGCTGAATTTTCAGCATCGTTACTCCAGTCTTCAGTGTCACATGATCCTTCAGAAATCATTCTGATATGCTGATCTGCTGCTCAAGAAACATTTAATGTGTACAATTGTACAAAATATTTGTGTACAATATTTTTTTTCAGGATTCCTTGATGAATAGAAAGTTCAAAAGAACAGTGTTTATCTGAAATCTAATCTTTTGTAACATTATAAATGTCTTTACTGCCACTTTTGATTGATTTAATGCATCCTTGCTGAAAAAAAAAAAAAATAATTTCTTTAAATTCTTCTCAAAAAAATAAAAATAAAAATTCTTACTGACCCCAAGCTTTTGAACGGTAGTGTATAATGTTACAAAAGCTTTATATTTCAGATAAATGCTGTTCTTTTGAACTTTCTATTCATCAAGAAATCCTGAAAAAATAAAAATATATACAACTGTTTTTAACAGTTTTTGTATAATAATAATAAATGTTTCTTGAACAGCAAATCATCATATTAAAATGATTTCTGAAGGATCATGTGACACTGAAGACTGGAGAAATGATGCTGAAAATTCAGCTTTTCCAACACAGAAATAAATTATATTTTATATTATATTCCAATAGAAAACAGTTATTTTAAATTGTAATAATATTTCACAATATTACTGTTTTTACTGTATTTTTAATTAAATAAATGCAATCTTGGTGAGCAGACGAAACTTCTTTTAAAAATATTAAAAATCTTACAGATCCCAAACTTTTGAACGGTAGTGTAAATCTAAAAAAAAATAAATTAAATTTAAACTGTATAATAAGCTGAATTTTCATAGATTTGTTTTTTTTTGGGGGGGGGGGTTTATGTTTGTCCATTATGGCTGAGACAATAAATCGTTGGATCACGAATTGAGAAATGATTCTGGATCGATTCTGAGATTTTCTGAATGCATCACGATTCTCTCTCGAATCAATTCTGAGCTGAACAGCAGATGGCGCTGCATGCTTTAGAAACAACCTTACTCTGCTCTCTTTCAAAACCTTACACACACCACTATAAAATAATCATTCATAAAGTTCAAAAAAGTTGAAGCGAATTACAAGGATGTTTGCAGTGGGCTGTTTACATTAATCTCGCATCATAAAGGCATTCTAAGGTGCAAGTACATTCAGCCGAACGCAAGAGTGCTCCTCTTCATAAGCATTTGAGCGCGCGGTTAAAATCTAGCCTAGAGCACCATCTGCTGTTAAAAACTAAGCTGAGAATTACGATGCATTCGGAAAATCTCAGAGTCGATTTATTGTCCCAGCCCTATTGTCCATATGCCTTTGTTTCCCCTCTTTGCAGGCTCTTTCAGAGAGCAACACTTCTTCTCGTGGACTGGCGTATCGTATCTTTCCATCGACTTCCCGTCAGTCACCTGAGATCAAACCCAGCGGGCTAGGTGGGAATTACATTTTATTTGTGTTGTATTCATGTAGCAAATCTCTCTTGTCATCAGTTTAATTAGAGAAACATTTCAACTTCTCTTAAGTGACATGGTGTGGTTGACCGTTAAACGCGCTTGTTTCTGTTTATCACAAATGACACCGTTCAAGGACCCTGCCATGCCCACTGCGTCGGAAATGTGTCCATGCTGCCAATAGTGGTCTAAATATGGCTGCTGGCAGGACTCTCTCTGCTATTCTTGTCTAGACTATTTCCATCTCCAAAGAAATTTCACAAGGCAACAATGCACACTGTTTCCCGGGTTTGGTTGCACCTTACTAAAGACTTAAAGCATGATTTGCAGATCACTATTTTATAACTAAGTGCATGTTGCATCTGGCATGTCTTTCATTTAAGCTTGTAAACAAAATGCTGTTTTATCAGTACTGCCCTCTAGTGGCCGAAGGTAGAGATGGCCTTTTGATCTTTTGGAGCCACATGCCTACTTGAATTACATTTGTCAGTTTCACCCTCCTGCACTGGAAATATATTTATGTTCCCAGCAGAAGACCAGGCAGTTTAACTGGGTTTTGTTTGCTAAGGTTATCTGTGCGCCTGGAAATAAGCTTAAAGGATGGTTCAAATTATTTATAGATGATTTATAGTAATATTTATAATATTTTAATATTTAAAAAATAATGCTAAACTACATTTTGATAGTTATGATAGTTGTATCACCCTGATATTTTATCTTTTTTTGCATTTAAATGCAGAAATACTTCAACTATAGAACAGATCATTTCATTTTTGGGGTGAACTATCCCTTTAACTTCTTTTAAATGAGAAGCTGCATGTTCTCTTGTGAAAACTAACCACTACTAACCACCTTCCTATCCCGTTCCCACCCGCTCCACCCCACGGCCTCCCTCCCACTCGCAGGCGCTCAGTGTGCGGGCCTCTTCAGTGCCTCCTTCCCCAACCTGAGAGACCTAACACGAGCTCCCCGCAAAAAGCCCTCCTCGCTCAGGAGTCTGTCTTCTCAAGCCGGTATGTCCCAAACACATGCACATACAGGGTTATAATGTACCTCATCCCCCTGTGACCAGAAGACATGAAGATTCTAATTCTTCCAAATAACTTTCAAATATTTCCTTCCACTCTCACCTAATGCAACAAAAACTGTTGATTAGCTTTTCACATTCCTGTAATACCATTTCTTGTAAACAGTATCTATCCTAGTGACTGTTTTTCAGCATACTTCACTCAGTTTGTTTGAAATTTTATTCTAGCCTTTAAAAACATCCCAAATCAAGTCATTACACACAGCAGGAGCTGTTCTTTGACCATTTGCGTCTTACTGTTTATCAAGGTCTCACTTAGGGAAATTAGGATTCCACAGTAGCCGAATAATTTTGATACTAATCGTTTGTCACCTTTGCTAACTCCAAACCAATTATTTGCATGCTGCATGTAAACAAACATTTGCTCATTAATTTGCTAAATTGTATGAAAAAGGGAAACATTTTAGCATCCTTTGACACTTGTGCTTTGATGGATTGCGATGGATAATATCCATGGCAACACAAATGTCAATCCCTAAAGATTAATTAAATAACTCTGGATATTATGATTATTTTCAAAACATTTATTGGAAATTGCAGTCCAGTTTCCTGCATACATGGTAAAGAAATTAATTTTCATCAGTGTCAAATACATTATTTAATAGTATTAGATTTATTATTTAATTATTTATTGAAATTAATATTCACCCCTCACTCCTTGCATACAGTGGAAAAAAATATTTTCATATTTTTTATTATTATTATATTATTTTATTAAATTTGAAATGTATTATTATTTGAAATGAATTTTCACCCCTCACTCCTTGGTAGCAGCATTAACATTTTTGTCCACAGGGTGTTGCTGTGTCTCTGAAATTTTCCTCATCTAAGACATTTGAAATACCACTCAAAATACTGCCATGTCATGCTGCATCCAAAAGGACGATGTAGCACAGGGAATGCTGGATAGTTTGTTGTGACCATCTGTCGTTTTTATATTTTCTCAATCCCCACATTCAAGGGTAACATCTTGCCCCACTGATACTTTTACCTTCTTGTTATAGAAAATTTTATGAGGGACAGAAAAGCTTGATGGGGGGAAGATTAAAAAAGCTGGTAGTTTTGAGTAAGACCAAAAGCTCATGAGGTGCCCAGTGAGACGAGTAATGCCAAATGCCTCTTTTATTTCCTCAGAGCTGCTCTCTATGCCGGCAGTAAAGAGATTTTCTGTGTCGTATGCCAGGCATCCGACTAATGGTATGTTTGGAGTCCATGTTTTTTTTTTTTTTTTTTTTTTGACACTCTCCTGCATGTCCTCTGCCGTTGCTTCAACATAGCATTCGTAATTTAGCACCGTTTGTGATTTTTGTTTCATTCTTTTCATAAATTAGGGAGGCTTTCCTTCATCTTTTTCCTTTGAATTCACAAGACACACCCATCTTAATTCATTCCTCCTGATTGGCTAGATGCATGGGTTGTGTACTGAATATATCTCTCGATATATTGTTGTTCGTGTGACCACCTTTCATGTTCATCCACTTAATTTAGAAATGGTTAACCCTTCCACCCCCATTACTGCTTCATTGATCACATAACTTATGCATTACTTTAAATGCAAAAATAGGCATCTTAATTGCAAAAAAAAAAAAAAATCTTAAAATTATGCTTTTTTACATTTTTCAACTTTCTTTAGTGAGTAATGTTTCCAAAGAGAATTATTCTCTATATCAGTAAGCACCTTTTCTGAACTCCCTTGAAACATCTCGATTTGTTTTATTCCAGGATCAAACATGTCACAGTGTTCCTCATTTAAGTAATTCCCGCCCAAGGCATACGCAAAAAAAGAGGCAAGGCCTGGCTGAGTTGCATTGATAGTGTGTTGAAACTTGCGGTTATGGTAAAGGTTCTTCATGGCAAAAGTCTGATGCATATTAATCCGCTGTGAATTTTTTTCAAAACAATACAAAATGGACTCTTCAAGCAATTAATATTAATTGCATTTAAAACTGGTGATTTTAAAGGTGCCATCAAACGTTTTTTCACAAGATGTAATATAAGTCTAAGGTGTCCCCTGAATGTGTCTGTGAAGTTGCAGCTCAAAATACCCCATAGATTTTTTTAAAAATTTTTAACTGCCTATTTTGAGGCATAATTAGAAATGTGCCGATTCAGGCTGCGGCCCCTTTAAATGCTCGCGCTCTCCGCCCCCTCCCGAGCTCTTGACTCTATCATTGCATAAACAAAGTTCACACAACTAATATAACCCTCAAAATGGATCTTTACAAAGTGTTCGTCATGCAGCATGTCTAATCGCAAAAGTATGGGTTTTTATGGTATTTATTTAGATGTTTACATTTGATTCTGAATGAGTTTGATTGTGTTCCGTGGCTAACGGCTAATGCTACACTGTTGGAGAGATTTATAAAGAATGAAGTTGTTTATGAATTATACAGACTGCAAGTGTTTAAAAATTCAAATAGCGACGGCTCTTGTCTCCGTGAATACAGTAATAAACGATGGTAACTTTAACCTCATTTAACAGTACATTAGCAACATGCTAACGAAACATTTAGAAAGACAATTTACAAATATCACTAAAATATAATGGATCATGTCAATTATTATTGCTCCATCTGCCATTTTTCGCTGTTGTTCTTGCTTGCTTACCTAGTCTAATGATTCAGCTCTGCACAGATCCAGATGTTAATACTGGCTGCCCTTGTCTAATGCCTCGATCATGGGCTGGCATATGCAAATATTGGGGTCATACATATTAATGATCCCGACTGTTACATAACAGTCGGTGTTATGTTGAGATTCGCCTGTTCTTCTGAGGTCTTTTAAACAAATGAGATTTACATAAGAAGGAGGAAACAATGGAGTTTGAGACTCACTGTATGTCATTTCCATGTACTGAACTCTTGTTATTCAGTTATGCTGAGGAAAATTCAATTTTCAATTTGATGGCACCTTTAAATGGTTGTGGAGAGATTTATTCATCTCCTTGTATTCCGCACATTGTTTGTCAAGTGGATCAGCTTGTCAGATGGCATTCTGGATTTTGGCATTCGCTTCAAGTCAGTAACCTCTCAAAATGCTTGCTACGGATGCGAAAAACGCAGAAAATTTAACCTGATCTGAATTTTTTATGACGGACAAAAGTTTCGGAGGCAGTGTGTAAATATGATTGACACCAACACAAGGTCGTATTTATTTTTTTAATGTGCAGAAATTTCGGATGAGAATTTCATACTCAGTGGCCAAGGACCTTTAGAGGCGTGACATTTCCAAAACGTGCTTGAAGAGGTTGACAAATTACAACACATGATCAATCCAGCCAGCCAATCAGAGCACAATGCACTTTTCAGAAGGAGTGGCTTCATAGAGACCAGAACTAAACAGAGCGTTACTGACAGACTGGGAAGAGAGGTGCCGCAACAATGTAAAATATGTGGAAAAAAAGTGTTTTTGAACATTCAAGCTTGAACACCTATTCTAGTAGACCCCAAAAACAAAATACATGGGCATAATAGGTCCTCTTTTAAATGTATTTGTATTTGAGATAAGAATATTGATATTAATGATAATTAAACTGTATTATAACTGTAAAACAAGACAAAAATATATTTATTGTAGTTTGGATACAGTGCTTTGCATGATGATCATAGTTGCTAATGGGGTGAGGGTTAACATTTTTTTTTTTTTTTCCCCCACTTGATTCATTATCTTGATTACAATAAAATATGAAAATTATGTTTTTTAACAAACCTGAATGTTGTATGTGGGCATTACATTTGCATGCTCTTATTGGTTGTTTTTTATCCTGTACATCTTATCATTAAGAAGCTGGCATTTATGTGTCAAAGTTTCAGTTAATGTTTACCAAGCATTTGACTTTTGCTTAGTTTTGACATTTGAGATACAAAATGTTTAAGATGATCATTATACTCATTCCAAGTTTGCTCTTGAAAAAAAGTCTGTTGCTGATGGACTTTTGTGAAAATGAACCCTTGTGAAATGAAAAAAATGCTTAGCACTAGGCTTTTTTTCCGTCCATTTCCTCTGTCTTTTTTGAATGTTCATGTCTCTGTAGGGAATCTAGTTCAGTTGGGTTTTGGTGAGGTTGAAGTGTTTTTCTCAACTCAGTACAGCCTAGGGAAGAGTTGAAATGATCAAACACTGCTTATTTCATTTGACAGTTTAACACTGCTTGAGGGAAACTCATTATTTGCCACAAATCTAAAAACCCAGACAGGCCATCCATGTGTTCCCTATCAACATGTGTCAGTAGTTTTTCCAGTCTTTTAGCATATTTGACAAGATTGAGGAAGATTGTCTATTGACATGCTGTCAGCACAAATGAAAAATCCAGTTTTTCCACTGATATAGTGTTAGTAGTGCATAAGGACTAGGTTTTGCATTGTAATTTATAGTAAAATTGCAGGCTGTAATGGATGATGCAGTTGAACTTGTTGGCCTACTGATGCATTTAAAGAGTTAGTTCACTCAAAAATGAAAATTCTGTCATTTATCACTCACTCATGTCTTTCCAAAACCTTAAGACATTCATTCATCTTCAGAACACAAATGAAGATCTGTTTAATGAAATCTGAGAGTTTTCTGTCCCTCCGTTGACAGTCTACACAACTACCACTTTCAAGCCCCAGAAAGGTAGTAAAGACATCATTAAAGTACTCCAGTGGTTTAACATAAATTTTAGGAAGCGACACAAGTGTTTTGTTTGCACAAAAAATATAATTTACCACTTTATTAACAAAATATGAATCTCCAATGCAGACCAACTTACTCAAGTCAGTAAAATCACACAATCAGATGCCGCCTGCTAACCTTAGTGAGAAATAAAGCATCCAGGATTTGAATTTCTGTGACTTCAATGTGAGAGTCTGACCTTTTGACTACCTAAGCATGTTGCGCTATTGATCTCAGTCATTTTATTTATTATCATTTTTTGGAATTACTTTTCTATATAATTATTAATTATTATAATTGTATTGATGTCAGTCATTTTATTTATCATAAATTTAGTAATTTTATTGAATTACTATTTATATAATTATTAATTATTATAATTTGATTTGACATCAATGGCATTTTGCATTAATGTCAGTTTTATTTATTATTAATTTTGTATTTTTTATTTTGTTATAAATTGTAATTTGATATCAGTACCATTTTGCTCAGTTAATTTTGCTTAGTTAATTCATTAATTTTGTAATTTATTAAATTAATATTTATAAAATTATTAGTAATTATTGTAATTTGACATCAGTTGCATTTTACACTTTTAAGGCCTTTTAAGGTTTTTATTACAAATTATTGTAACTTCATTTCATTATTATTTATGTAATTAATATTAATTACTTTTAATTGGTAATATAAATTTATTTGGGCTGTTTCTTCAGTCTAAAAACAGATAAGTATATCACTTATATAATAGAGGCAAAAGTTTGTATTTTATGCATGCTCTGTGAAATTAGTTGGATGCTTAGTACTTGCATAGAACAGAAGTGCATGGAAAATTGCTTCAGGTCAAGATTATTGCTTCTTGTTACAGCTGACTTTGTAAGAGCGATTTGCAGTGTTATGAAACTTCAAGGGTTAATTCATTCAAAAATGAAAACTCTGCCATTAATTTCCTTCATGTCATTCTAAACCCGTAAGACCTTAATTCATCTTCAGAACACAAATTAAGATATTTTTGATGAAATCCGTTGGCTCAGTGAGGCCTGCATTGCCGGCAAGATAATTAACACTTTCAATGCCCAGAAAGCTACTTAAGACATTTAAAACAGTTCATGTGACTACAGTGGTTCAACCTTAATCTTATGAAGCGACAAAAATACTTTTTGTGCGCCAAAAAAACCCAAAGTAATGACTTTATTCAACAATATCCAGTGATGGGCGATTTCAAAACACTGCTTCATGAAGCTTTGAAGCTTTACGAATCTTTTGTTTCGAATCTGTGGTTCAGAGCATGTATCAAACTGCCAAAGTCACGTGAACCATTGAAATTTCAAAACACTTATGATATAACGAAGCCTCATTTACTGAAATCATGTGACTTTGGCAGTTTGATTCATGCTCCGAACCACTGATTCGAAACAAAAGATTTGTAAAGCTTTTTGAAGCTTCATGAAGCAGTGTTTTTTAAATCACCCATCACTAGATATTGTTGAAAAGTCGTTGTTATTTTTTTTTTTTTTGGCGCACAAAAAGTATTCTTGTCTCTTTATAACATTAAGGCTGAACCACTGTAGTCACATGAACTGTTTTAAATATGTTTTTAGTAGCTTTCTGGGCATCTGAAAGTGTTAATTATCTTGCTGTCTATGGAGGCCTCACTTAGCCATCGGATTTTATCAAAAATATATTAATTTGTGTTTCAAAGATGAACATTTTTGGCTAAACTATCCCTTTCAGCAGTGTTTGCATGTTCTGTGAAACCTAATCTTTTCAGATGTTTCATTCACATACAAATAGCATAGGATAACGCAAAGAGCTTTTTGCTCAATCTTAAGGCTGTGTTCAGAGGCTTTGCTTCTTACATGGACTTTAATTGCACTCTGATTGCCTCTGAAAATAGTTGTAGGTCCTGACAAAACAAAAAAACATTAATTTCAGGTCATCAATTATATGTTGCTGAGTCATTCCTGTAAAAACATCTCAGCAGGGGTCGAGGCTCTTTGCTGTGTGCTGCAGTGGCCTCTCCTTCCTCCTTCATCTCTGTCATCCTTTTGTTCCCCCTCAACCTGCTGTGTTTGGTTCCCTCCTGAATCCCCGAAGCCTTCACTTCCCTACGGCCCACACTATCCCTCCTCCATCTCTGCCACATCTTTGCTTACCTCATCCCTCTGCCTCCTATCCTCCTACTCTCCCTCCTCGTCCTCCTGTTACTCAGAATTTTCCTCCTGTTACTTAATGGATTTCAAAATTTTCTGCTGATGAATCTGACTCTCCTTCCTCAATAACTAATGATAAAATTAACCAATTAATTTTTAATTTTGACATTAAGTTTTTTTCAAATTGAAACTTTAAATTGAATATATATATATATATATATAATTGATAGTTTTAGATGGACTTTAATTTCCTTCATTAATGAGAAATGAATAATACTTAAAAAACTAACACTATTTTTTTTTACCTTCTCTCTTCTCTACCTTCCCAGAATTTTTTTAATTATAGTATAAATAAATGTATTAATTTATTTACTAATTCCTTATTTTTTTTCTTCATCAATACAAATGACAAATTCAAAGTACCATTCAAATCTAACACTATTCATTACCTTCCCAATTCTCTTCTACCTTCCCAAAATTCCTCTCTGCAGACATTTGTTGTCCTTCCCTGTTAACATTCACCTCTTGCATCCTTTCAGTAAAGCTGTTAAGCTGGGCTTTCTGCTGACCACCTACACCGCTGCTCCTCCCACCTGCTCTGTGCTGGCCAGAAACCCCCAGAATGCCTCTCTGGTCAGCCTTCTTGTCATTCGCTCAGTCATTCCTCTGCTTTTGGTCTTATTAACCCATTTTTTACACAAACGTGCAACAAAATGTGTGATGCTTCAGCTTACACCAAACCGTTACAGTGTCTGGTTTGCTCTTTTATCTGACTTCTTGCTTTTCTTCACTCTGTGGCCTCTCTTTCTGCTGTATAACACCTCATAACCTCTGTTCCTCTTTTCTTACCGCATGAATGTACATATGGCTCGATGAATGTGAAGACCACTTGCTTATGTTGACGTCTGCATAGAGTAAGTATGCTTTTATGAAGCCATCTCGCATCTTTTTACACATTTTTAGAGTAATTGACAAAAATGGACAAAGAAAAAGCCATTTTGTGCCTAAATCATACTAAGGTTTTGTTTTTTATTTGGTGATTCATAGTGTTCTGGTTCATCTGGATTTAAAAGCAGCCAGAGTAGTCTAACTGTTTTTGCTTGTAGATGTTGCCATATGCTGTGTACAAACAGCATGACTTGATTTACTATGCAAAACAAAGCAGCCTGACACACTTGATTGCTTCCTTGAAACAAAATGTTTCATCATAAATCGGGACTGATTCGTTCACAAATTCAACTCACTGACTGAATGATCTGCTGTCTGAAGTACTCAAGTTAACAGTTCACTGGAGGTGACACCGTTCAGTCCAACAATTGTAAAGGAAAGACAAGAATTACATTGCACGCAGCTCAAGAGATAAAGCTTTTATTTTTGTAACAATATGCAAATCTTACTTATATGAAGTGCTGAATTAAACTGCCTCTAAGTTGAGTATGTTCTCGTAATTAAACTGGGAAAGCGTACCACTTCAATTTTAAACATTTTCTCTATCATCATCTAGTTCCATTTCTGCTAACCTAAACACATTAGCAAACAAAGAAGTAATTAAACCCATTTCAGTCTAGGGTCATTAAAGTGTTGTTTTTCAAATGACAGTTTCTCTAATCTTTTTTTATTTTTTGGGGGTTAGTTAAACATGTAAAGCTCCTAATTGGTTTATTAGTGTGCAGCAGTCTGGCCTAATTCTTTAGGCATTAAACTGATAATACCTTGCATACGAGAAGCCAAAAACTTTTTTGGTAGACCAAAGTTTTAGAACTTGTTTTCATTAGCGTCAAATTAATTGTGAAGATTCTGTGTCACAAGCCATTGTGGTAAAATGCATTTTCAGTTCCATCATGGTGCTGTTGTTCCATCTTTGGGTTTTTTTGGGGCTGCAATTGTCCCCTAAAAACAGTTCTGGATACCCAATGACTAAATGGTGTTGGGTGAAGTTTTTATGGCCATACAGTGCTTGTAGGTCACATGAGGTTGGCTTGATGCTCGTCATGTGTCTCGTGTATAAGAGCTCAAAGACTGTTTGTGGGATATCTATAATGATGGCTGCGACTGAAAGAGTTTGTGATTTGGAATCTGCTGCAGGGTTTGAAGGTTGCTCCCTGGTGCCCTCCATCTATCCACTGGAGACACTGCACAACTCGCTGTCCCTCAAGCAGGTGGACGAGTTCCTCACGGCGCTGTGTAAGAACGGGAGCGAGGCACAATTCAAGAGGCTCAAATGTAAGTGGACAAATACATTCATGTTTATTATTACACTTGGTCATCATGAAATCTAATTTAAATGAGGATGTTGATCACTTTTGCATCAAAACTATAATTAACTTACAAATGGACACCAAATGCATTGAAATTTACATGTAAAATGGGCCTTTGCATTTAGCTATATATACCGATCAGGCATAACATTATGACCACTGACAGGTGAAACTGCAGCTCTTGTAGGGTGTTCTTGGTCTGCAGTGGTTTGTATCTATCAAAAGTGGTCTAAGGAAGGAACAGTAGTGAACTGGAAACAGGGTCATGTTTGCTCATTGATGCACGTGAGGAGCGAAGGCTGGCCCGTGTGGTCTGATCCAACAGATGAGCTACTGTAGCTCAAATTGCTAAAGAAGTTAATGCTGGTTCTGATAGAAAGGTGTCAGAATACACAGTGCATCACAGTTTGTTGCGTATGGGGCTGCATAGCCGCTGACCAGTCAGGGTGCCCATGCTGACTCCTGTCCACCGCTGAAAGCACCAACAGTGGGCACGTGAGCATCAGTGTCCGGTTGCATAAAGCACCTTAAGTTTTTCCCTTAAGTATGACACTTAAGGCGTGATTTCCCCTTAACTAAGGGAATGACTTAAGGGTGTTGCATATAATCTCTTAAACTGTTCACTTAGGTAAGGGAAACCGTTAAGTGTTTCACGACAGCAACCCAGGTTTTGCCGTTATAAAATTCTACTGTTGCCATGGACACGTTATTTGTTAATACATATCGTGGTAAGTTTCCACAGAAAACAACATAAGATGGATAAGGAAAACAAAAAAGAAAGCCAAATATGAAAGAGAACAACCAGACGAGAAACTCAAATTAATAGTTTAATCAAAATTGAGATTTCGTTCCAAACCCATAAGACTTTCATTCATCTTTGGATAACAAATAAAGATATTTTTAATATTCTCTCATCATTTATGTCCATTTATTGAAAAACATCCAAATTTTTACGGCTGTGACGGAAGCTCAAACGTGCGTGCAAGAACCAAATGAGGCTTGTTTTTGCGTGTGATGTACGCACGTTTGCGCTTCCGTTGACCATATAAGATATGTGCTACATTTGTGATCTCATCAATGTTTATGTGAATAAACCGCTAAAGTACAATTTGTTTATCATATAAAACGGTCGATCGTGTCTCGTTAGAAGACTTGGATTGAACCTGCTCACTCCGTGTAACACTTAAGGTGAAGTTTTCCTAACCTTATGTTATACTTAGGAAAATGACGGTTAAGGGGCTTTATGCAACACTTACGGTTTTTTAAGGGATTACTTAAGTGAAAAATACACACTTAAGGGAAATTCTTAGGGTTTATGACGTTTCACCTAAAGAAACCCTTAAGTAATACTTGACGGTTATTTTCTGCAACACCCTTAAGTTTAAGGGAAACATAAGGGCGATCTTAAGGTGCTTTATGCAACCGGGCACAGAACTGGACCACGAAGCAATGGAAGAAGGTGGCCTGGTCTGATGAATCACGTTTTCTTTTACATCACGTGGATGGCCGGGTGTGTGTGCGTCGCTTACCTGGGGAACACATGGCACCAGGATGCACTATGGGAAGAAGGTAAGCCGGCGGAGGCAGTATGCTTTGGGCAATGTCCTGCTGGGAAACCTTGGGTCCTGCCATCCATGTGGATGTTACTTTGACACGTACCACCTACCTAAGCATTGCTGCAGACCATGTACACCCTTTCATGGAAACGGTATTCTCTGGTGGCTGTGGCCTCTTTCAGCAGGATAATGTGCCCTGCCACAAAACAAAAATGGTTCAGGAATGGTTTGAGGAGCACAACAATGAGTTTGAGGTGTTGACTTGGCCTCCAAATTCCCCAGATCTCAATCTAATCGAGCATCCTAGGGATGTGCTGAATAGATAAGTCCGATCCATGGAGGCTCCACCTCGCAACTTACAGGACTTAAAGGATCTGCTGCTAACATCTTGGTGCAGATACCACAGCACACCTTCAGGGGTCTAATGGAGTCCATGCCTCGACGGGTCAGGGCTGTTTTGGCAGGAAAATGGGGACCAACACAGTATTAAGAAGGTGGTCATAATGTTGTGCCTGATTGGTGTGCACTAGTAGCCTGGATGCCAGCCAAACTTAGCCCCGCCCACAACATTTTGATGTCGGGGAGTTCGGTCTAGACTCGATCCGTAGAGGAGTAATTATGCCCGAACAGAAACTGTTCAGACCAATCACATTTGTCAGGGCGATGATTGACAGATTGTCACCAGAAACGTAATCAGCCACGTCATCAAAGAGCGCTTGGGTTGAATTATTTTACAACAATGATGGCTGTTGTTGAAGAACTGAGATGTGTAGATTCCGCCATCGCGTCCGTTATAGAAGATATCGACAGCGCATTAATTGGCAAGTACTCCGTGTATACTTATTCTTTTTACAACTCCGGCAAAGACTGTTTACGCTCATCTTCTACTAGTCCCAGCATGTGTGCAGTTGAGTTCTGTTGACAACTATGCGTCGCTCAACATACATCACTTACTCTGTAGCTCTGATTGGTTGTAGGTCTATCCAATTGAGGTCTTTCCTGGATCGGTTGAAATACGCCCCCATAATCAAAGCCCAATGGAGCAGTATCAGACTTATATTCGAACTAGAATTGAGTATGACCGCATCAGGCTAGTGCACTAGCAGTCAAATGTGTGGAATACTTAAGATTTTGTTAATATTTTTGGTAAAATCTCTTATGCCCATCATAGGGTTGCATCATCAGCACCCCTGACGAAGATACATTAAATTGAGCAAAAGTGATAGTATATGTTTCATCATAAGAATTATAACAAGAAATGTTTCTGTATCGGTAGTGTACAAATCACACTTTCTTTTCTCTTTAGCTCTGTCTGCCATGTTTGAGTCACACTCCCAGCCATCCATAGATGTTGATAGTCCGGAGACCCCAGTGTCCATCCCGGTCCAGCTGAACCAACCGGCTGCACAGCCTCTCTGGTGTGAGTACACCTCCCTTTACCATGGTATATATCGACATACCGTCATCTCTTAACCATCATAGTTATTTAGTAGGGTAAGGAACTTTGAGGACACTTCAAATGCTCACTCTTATGAGACGAGATGTGAAACCCCATATTTGGTGCAAAAAGTAGTTAAGTCATTGAGTTTATTCTAGTTTTTAGCTTTGCCATTTAGATGATTACTGTTGGCTTTTAATGCCGCAAAGTTTCCCCTGAGAGTTTAGTGATTTATGTTCAGTCTGGGCTTTAGCAGCAGCTTTCAGTAAAAATCTAGGTTGCGTTAGTCACTGCCATGTCTGCCTCTTTGTAACCCATTTACTATAATATCATTGTTTGTGAAAGCAGGGCCAGGAACATGCTGGAAGACAAATGTATCTTTCATATTAATGGTGTAATTGTTCTGTTTTTGGTTACATAACATTAGTTCCATGAGGCTCTGTATGTAGGACAATACAGCAGGATATCGGTTATATAAACGCGGTCATGTGAAAGATGATTGATGAAACAAATACCAACAGGTTCTGGTTTGGCTGACTTTTATTTTGTTTTGTTAAAGGTTCATTTTGAGTGTGCTTTAAAGGGGTCATATGATGCTTTTTAATGTTTTCCTTTAGTGTGTAATGTATCTTTTTGTGCATGTATACAATCTGCAAAGTTACAAAGCTCATAATCTCCCGCAAAACGATTTAAGCCGAGGACACACTTAACGATTGTAAGGCCGATTATGAATGTAAATTGATACTTATGACTGATCGCGCTCAAACACGTCCAGTCAGAGCCAGTTGCGTTCAGTCTGCGATTACAGTCGGTGTTCAAATCTTGTGCTTCAGTCGCAGGAAACAATCGCTGTGTGTTGAGCACAGTCTTAGAATGTTTTAGCTAGTCGTTAAATGTGTGCCTGGCTTTACTAACAGAGAACACTGATCCAGACCTGCCTAAAACGCCTTGATCCAAGTCCAGATATTACTTCCTCAAACGTCCACATTACAACGTGAGATATTAGCACAATGCCACCCAAAAGCAAATGCAAAGAGAGAAGACGAGGCTTCAGTGAATTGAAGTGTGTTGACGTCATGCCACGGAGACGCTGTGTAACTGGATGCGAAAGCAAAACTGCTTTGCTTTCAGAGGTTAAGATTTATTTCTGAAGCTATTCCTGAGCAGTACAACCAAAAAGTTTGCTTTTTACAGAGCACAGCTTCCTGAACCTGGGAGTGTACAACGCAGGCTATATATGAAGTATCTCACAGAAGTGAGTACACCCCTCACATTTTTGTAAATATTTTATTATATCTTTTCATGTGACAACACTGAAGAAATGACACTTTGCTACAATGTAAAGTAGTGAGTGTACAGCTTGTATAACGGTGGAAATTTGCTGTCCCCTCAAAATAACTCAACACACAGCCATTAATGTCTAAACCGCTGGTCACAAAAGTGAGCATACCCCTAAGTAAAAATGTCCAAATTGGGCCCAATTAGTCATTTTCTCTCCCTGGTGTCATGTGACTCGTTAGTGTTACAAGACTTCAGGTGTGAAAGGGGAGCAGGTGTGTTAAATTTGGTGTTATCGCTCTCACTCTCTCATACTGGTCACTGGAAGTTCAACATGGCACCTCATGGCAAAGAACACTCTGAGGATCTGAAAAAAAGGATTGTTGCTCTACATAAAGATGGCGTAGGCTATAAGAAGATTGCCAAGACCCTGAAACTGAGCTGCAGCATGGTGGCCAACACCATACAGCGGTTTAACAGGACAGGTTCCACTCAGAACAGGCCTCGCCATGGTTGACCAAAGAAGATGAGTGCACGTGATCAGCGTCATATCCAGAGGTTGTGACGTATGACTCCAGTGGCAACCTGTGAAGCTCTAGTGAACTCCATGCCCAAGAGGGTTAAGGCAGTGCTGGAAAATAATAGTGGCCACACAAAATATTGACACTTTGGACACGGTTTGGACATTTTTACTTAGGGGTGTACTCACTTTTGTGGCCTACGGTTTAGACATTAATGTCTGTGTGTTGAGGTATTTTGAGGGGTCAGCAAATTTACACTGTTATACAAGCTGTACACTCACTAATTTACATTGTAGCTAAGTGTCATTTCTTCAGTGTTCTTATATGAAAAGATATAATAAAATATTTACAAAAATGTGAGGGGTGTACTCACTTCTGTGAGATACTGTACAAAGACCACTGTCAAAAGTTCTGCTCAAATTGTGCTTGCAAAGTTGGTTCTGATCGATTGGCTTGATCATCCACATTTTCAGAATCTGACTCAGGCTCAAACTGTTAAGGTAAAACTGATGACATTATTATTAATTGTGTGTTTACAAATGCTTTAAAAGCTTTGGAAGCTGAAGCCTGTGATTTATGGTAAAGCAACTGTTTATAGCGGCAGGCTTGGGTGTTTTACCCTGTCTTCTAAAAGAATAGCTTTTTTGTCTTTGGACCTGTTTGGTTTAGATTTCTTGCTTCCAGTACTTTAAAGCCGGTTAGCACACAGGACTAGGCACATTCTGTACTTTAGTGCTTAAAGGTTTAATTCACTCAAAAATTAAAATTCTTCTCATTAATTACTCACCATCATGTCGTTCCAAACCTGTATGACTTTTGTTCAACTTCGGGACACAAATGAAGATATTTCTGTTTCTCCGTTGACAATCTATGCAACTACCACTTTGATGCTTCAAAAGAGATCGTAAAACGAATCCATATGAATTGAGCGGTTTAGTCCAACTTTTCTGAAGAGACTTTGTTGCTTTGTATGATGAACAGATTGAATTTAGGCTTTTACACACATATAAACTAGGGCTGCACGATCAATCGCAATTAACCAAGAAATCGCGCTTACACTGCTTGGCATAGCGTGGTTATGAAATCGCAAAGGCTCTTTTTTTTTTTTTTTTTTTTCGTTTTTTTTTCTTTATGTGCAGCTTGTCTGTAAAGCACAGCTCTCTGATCAGTAGTAAATGCTGCTCCTTCAGTCTTCTGTATTTTCAGCTACAGCAATAGTGTGATGCCCATAGGGATTATTGGACAGATGTGTGTTTTCTTTCTTCTGCGGAGCATATTTGGAGTTTCTGCATGAGAGCGCCCTCTGGCTTTCAGATGGAGCAGCATTTAGCTGTACTTCACTGACAAGATGCGCATTAAAAAATCACAGCCAATTTCCGAATGGTGTGCAGTTTATTTTCGATTAATCGTGCAGCCTTAATATAAACATTGATTAGCAAACATAAACAAAAAATATAAAACTATGTGAGTGGCGAGGTGTCATACCTGAACGCCATCGGTGTGTGCACAATCACAGAAACAATGTGTTCGAATTTTAGGATCCTCTATGTCGTCCATCAGACCCCCTTTAATAATCTCCATAACTCAAATATTGTAGTACAGCTGTATATTTCGTTAAATGTTAAGTTCTGTTTCTTGTGGGATATTTCATAGATATAGCAATGCTTAGTATAAACACTTAGGTAAGGGTGACGATTAAAGGGTTAGTTCACCCAAAAATGAAAATTCTGTCATTAATTACTCACCCTCATGTCGTTCCACACTCATAAGTAGGGCTGGGCTAACAAAGTGTCTTACAAGTAGGGCTGCACGATATATTGCATGCGATTGTCACGCGCATTTCGTCAGTAAAGCCGGTTCCCTGATTGCCGCTAAATCGCCATCACCTGCTTTCAAATGGAGCGGCATTTAATAGACAGAGCCGTAGATCACTGAAAAGCCACGCAATATCGCGTTCATTATCGAAGGTGATTCATCTGCGATATGAACGCGATATTGCGTGGCTTATCACTCAGTGATCTACGGTTCTGTCTATTAAATGCCGCTTCATTTGAAAGCAGGTGATGGCGATTTAGCGGCAATCAGGGAACCGGCTTTACTGACGAAATGCGCGTGATAATCGCATGCGATATATCATGCAGCCCTACTTGTAAGACACTTTGTTAATCTTCAGAACACAAATTAAGATATTTTAGATGAAATCCGGTGGCTCAGAGAGGCCTCCATTTACAGTAATGCCATTCAAACTCTCAAGATCCATAAAGGTACTAAAGACGTCGTTAAAACAGTTGACGTGATTACAGTGGTTCTACAATAATTTTATGAAGCAACGAGAATACTATGTGTGCGCAAAAAAAATAAAAATAAAAATAACGACTTTGTTCAACAAGTTTTCTCTTCCTTCTTGGGCCTCTGATGAGAGCTCACAAAAGCACCACAAAGGAAGACGCGCTCTGTACATAAAACAGTCTTCGTATGTCAGCAGATTTCAACAAAGATGCATTTTTTTGCCGAACCATACTTATCAGAACCAGAAAATACAGAAAGACTTTTACGTCATCTTCCCGTGCATTTGTCGTGGTGCTTTCATGAGTTCTCGTCAGAGGCCCAAGACGGAAGGGAAGAACTTGTTGAACAAAGTCGTTATTTGTATATTTTTTGCACACAAAATATATTCTCTTCGCTTCATAAAATTATTGTAGAACTACTATAGTCACATCGACTGTTTAAAGACATCTTTAATACCTTTATGGATCTTGAGAGTTTGAATGGCATTGCTGTCAGTGGAGGCCTCACTGAGCCACCGGATTTCATCTAAAATATCTTAATTTGTGTTCTGAAGACGAATGAAGGTGTGGAACGACATGAGAGTGAATAATTAATTATATTATATTCATTTTTGGGTGAACTAACCCTTTAAGGTGTTTGTTGCAATGCTCTTAAAGAAATCCATTTCATGCAACCAGGGAATGGACCTCTAACTCTGTGTGTGTTCTTGTTTGCAGACACCAGCGGCCCTTCCAGTACTGTATCCAGTGCCGGGCCATCGTCTCCATCTGTAGCAGAGCCTTCATCCAACTTTGGATTCAACAATGAGTAGATGTCTTGGAAACACTTTTGATCAGCTTTGCAGTATATGTTTAAAAAATTGATGTTAAGATTTATATGGTCCTAGTTATCCACTTGGAAGCTGCTAATATTGCGCTATCTGCACTTCTGCCTGAACAATATAGAGCAACTTTGGCTAAGATTCAGCTGATAGTTTAATCTGTCAGCAAATACAGCTCTGGAACCAGTAATTAGGTCTTCCGTTGTACTTCTGCACTCCGGTGGAGTCGGATAGTAATTATGATCCCAGATTCAGGGGCAGAGACAGAGACATTACAGACAATAGTAATTGTCTGTGCATCTTTTTTTGTCACCCCACACCAATGTAATTACATTGCACAGAATAATGCAACACGAATAAATATCCAAAAGAGCATATAGACCAATAAGACCACAAGAATTATGAATATTTAATCAGATACAGTTGCGAAAATGTAATTTTACCACTGTTCTTTGATTTGTGTATAATTATTTTATGATTTTTTTTAGATGTTTGATCACATGATTTATTTTGAAAATTGTATTTTTATTATGTGAAATGCAAAAGGTATTGTTTGGGAATGAATAAATGTGTGCCGAATGAGCTGCAATAGACTTTTTCGAGAATGTTCAGCTGTTTGCAATCTGCTGTTGTGTTTACTCTGTAAAGTTTAAATAAGTATATTTAATTTTAGAGAACTGCATTACTTAATAAAATTGCTGTAAAGTGTATTTGCGTGTGGTGTTCTGTTTTATGAATGAAAGGCCGTATATGTCACCACTGGTTTATACCTGGCATGATTTGTTCTCTCAGACCTAATTGAGTTTTTGAAATTCAATCTGTGGTGCGAGTGTGATGCAAAACAATAATGATGACTCATGCTTTGCCCTCAGCTGTGCTGCTGCGTTGCTATAGTGACGGATTCTCATCTGCTTACTGACTGTGAGCCGCTCTGAATGAGTGACTGCAAAGTAGTGTGTGTGAAGTCATCACAGGCAACCTGGGAGCTAAAGTCATACTGTGCTGTTAGTTCATTTTCATGCATGTGGGCACACATACGCCAAACATTCAGTAGATATTTTCCCACAGGGACAGATGGAGTTGTGAAATATACTGAATTGGGTCTTTGAAGTGAACGACATCATGCATATTCACTTTGCCTAGTTTGAATTGCATAGTAGCTACATAATTCATTTCACAATTTATGTGTGATATAAATTCTGACAGGTTACCGAGGCCATTAATCAGGTTTGAAAGACACTATCATAAATTGCTCTCACCTCTCTGTCCTAAAATCTGGCCTGCTGGTAATAAAAGACATCGTCATAGCAACAGCTCGAGTCCAGTACTGCGCGGCGGTGAGCTCGAGAATTAAGAAGTGTGTCACCGGCCGGTGCCCAGAGACTGGAGGATAACAACCACTTCAGCTTCTGCCAAGAGATTTTTGGAAGGGATGTGGATTGCTGTGGATGCTCATTTAATATGAGGTAATGTCATTGTAAAGAGAGAGGAGGAGAAACTGTTTAAACGACTGTTGCAATACATCGATCAATCGACAGCAAGCAACACCAGATTTCCTCAGAAAACACTTTGGATTCATCCCATAGATGGTTAAAGAAAGAAATATGAATGTACTTACAGTGGAAGTCAATGAATTTCGGAGTGTTTAAAATTTAGAAGCGTTAAAGTTTACGTTAATTTCTGATAGCCTAGGCTAATTCATGGTTCTTAATCTGTATATCTTTTTAAAGGATTAATTGACCCCAAAATAAAATTTCTGTCGTCAACCTCATGTCTTTCCAAACCCGCAAGACTACAAGACCACGAATTAAGATATTTTTGATGAAATCCGAGGTGTTTTTTTTTTTTTTTTATCTCCCACAGAAAGCAAGGACATAGAGTAGAAGGTAATAGAGTGCCCCAAGGATGACGCGTTTTTGTAGGCCAACCCGGAAGTTAGTGGCGCACGGGTTCCTTCGGCTGAAAGCCTATAAATTTGTCCCATAGACTTTTGGAAAATCTCAGAAAATAAGCTCTGTGTTTAACAGAGGGTTATGACACTTACATGTTTTGTCTATCAAGATAATCTTTACAAGTTAACACAACATTTATAGATTTTGAAGTCTAAATAAAGTCGTCAGATATAAAAGGCCGGAACACACCAAGCCGACGGTCGGCTGTCGGGCAGTTTTTCTTCGTCGGCCGACTAAGTTTTCTCAGTGTGTTCCGCACTGTCGGCTGAAGTTGGTCCTCGTCTGCCTTTTTTCGGCCGATTCGAAATGTTGAATCGGTGTTGGAGCTCGTCGGTCCGTCGGGCCATCTGATCATTCTGATTGGCTGCTCAGCTACTGCCGCCTGCTGTTTCTGAAAGGCATTTCATCTCACGCAGGCGCAGAACTGATGTGCTGCTTGGCCGTCGGCTGTTTAGCGTCGGTTTGGTGTGTCAGGGCAACTTTGGACACAGACGCTGCCGACGTGAGCCAACCCCGCAGTCTGCTTTCGTCTCCACTAGTTCGTCGGCGTCGGCTTGGTGTGTTCTGGCCTTAACAGTAGGCTATAAACGGACTACAGCACACCATGGTCGCGGATCAACGTCGTCACCACCAAGCGTCCTCAAACTTTATTTAGAAAACAACTCTATTTAAAAACATGCTCACTGATTATGATATGTGCCGTGTATGAATACTTATCCACTTTTTCATGAGAAATACTGTCCAAATGTCCTGTTTGTCATGATGACGTCTAAAGTCCCCGCCAAAGGAAATAGTCCCTTTTAGCAATTTGTTAGCAACCGCCGATTTTAACACAGTAAAATTTTAAAAAATCACAAGTGGGTTATAACTGGTGTGTTTTATGTCATAGATCAAAACGTGAAAATATTTAAAGGCTTTGTTAACCACAGACCTTATTTCAGGCGATTTAACAAAAACCCATTCAAAAAACCCATAGACTTTACGGCGTTGGAACCGGAAGTCCTAAAATGCTAACTCGCTTCCGGGTTTTGCCTACAAAAACGCGTCATCCCTGGGGCACTCTATACCCCTCAGGGTATGCATCGACATCACTTTCCCGCAGGAACGCGCTCCCTCAGCTGGACTGAGTGGCAAAGAACCTGATGTGTGACTGGATTTAATAGGGGAAACTGCGAAAACGCGAGTAAAACAAACGATTACACTAAAGGTTTGGCTCGAAAGTGTTTCTTACAACTTGTCAAATAAACCTAATCCATGGATATTGGCATGTAGCCGAGTCGTGTTTCCTAACATTTATATGTGCCTGATTTCGATGCCGGGGAACCATATAAAGCAAATCTGCCTGTGAATATTTTATATAACTACAATAGGTAGGTTTAAATCCAAATAATCACCTATATCAATATTATATATATCGTAAATATCGTCCAGCCCTAAAACTTGTATAGTTTTGGTCAGTGTTTATTTAAAAACACCCAATTATGCAGAATATATGATAAATATTTAATTGATGATTTGTCAACACAATATTTGTGTCAAAGCTATTTGTACAGTCAATCGCAAAGCTCATTTCTGTTTTGGATGTGTTTTGTGTGTTTTTCGCTGCATTCACACTGAAAACCAATGCTGCCGCTCAGTCTTTGTGCCACTCAGTGGGTGTAACCGCAGGCGTAACGGTCGACGGTGATGTCACGTGCTTACCCTCTGTACCTCAGAGATTACGTGTTTTTGTAGGTAAACCTGGAAGTTAGCAGCACAAGGGTTCCCTCGATCGAAAGCCAATGCATTTTTCCCATAGACTTTTGGAAAATCGCAAAAAAAATAGCTCTCTGTTTAACAAAGGGTTATGACACACGTTTTGTCTATCAAGATAATCTTTACAAATTAACACTACATTTATACACTTTGAAGCCTAAATAAAGTCGTCAGATATAAAAAGCTAACAGAAGGCTATAAACGGACTACAGCACACCATGGTCGCGGATCAACGTCACCACCACCAAGCTTCCTCAAACTTTATTTAGGAAACAACTTTATTTAAAAAATATACTCGCTGATTATGATCTGTGCTGTGTAATGAACACTTATCCACTTTTTCATGAGAAATGCTGTCCAAATTTCCTGTTTGTCACGATGACGTCTAAAGTCCCCGCCAAAGGAAAAAGTCCCTTTTAGCAACTTGTTAGCAACCGATGCTTATGATAGGACAGTGAGTAGACAGGAAACAAGTGGAAAAGGGAAAGGGGGGGACGGGATCGGGAAAAGGTCCATGAGCCGGCACTCAAAGTCGGGTCACCCGAGCTGCCCACAAGGCTATCGGCACAGACGATGGGACATTATTTTCAACTTGACTGCAATGTTGTATTCTCCATCATTCAATACATTTTGCCTGTACATAAATGTACATTGCAGATTAAAATCTATAAATCAAAATATTTATTGCATTTATGAAGAAACGAATGATATGTCCTATATTTTTAAGTTTGAATGAGTGCTGCGAGTGAGGTGTCAGGGGCAAGTAAGTGCTCTCCCCACTTCTTGAAGAGCCATTTCAGCCAACAGCTATAGGCTGAAACACAATCCTGCAGTTCTGAGAAGAATCCACTTCAACATGATGCACAAACCAGGTAAGACTGGTTATCTATATTGTGTAAAACTAATATATTTAACATCAAAACTATATGTATTCTATATTTTATCTCTTTTCCAGAGTTTCCTACACCTTAAACTGGGTCAACTTATCTTCTGAGATTATAAAAATTAACATTCAGAAGGGTGTTGGAATCTTTTAATATCCATTTTTCGATTGTTTTATCTATCCAACTAAATATTTTCTGTTACTAACCACATTTTATGTCTTATGTATCCTGCATCCCATCCCAGAAAGGCCCAGCTGAAACAGTCAAAAAAAGGCAAAAGAGAGACAACAGTAAGTTTAGAAATTGATAAAACAATGTAATTTTTTTAAATATGTATGCTGTTATTAATTTGTTGCGAGTGTTTTCAGTGGTTACGTTACTGTTATTTTGCAGTTGCAGGAGAAGAGGTCAACAGAGACAAACAGAAAGAGCATTTCAAAGGACAGAAATGGTGGAGCTCAATGTAAGATGAGGAAGATTGTTGTTGTTGATGTGGATGCATGCAGGAGCTACAGTGAGGAATGGAATCTACTGGGACACATTTCATGTGTCATTTACTGCTTTTGTTTGAAATCTTTAACTGAAAGTAGAAGTTGTATTTTTGTATTGGGTTGGAGTTTAACTGCACACCTGGCCTGCAACCAATCAAATTACTCACCTGCAAGGTTTTGGGTGGGATAAATTTAAAGTTTCCTCAAAAGTCATTTCATTGGTAAAGTCTGTGTGCTCAATGGCCCAATAGCTGTGTCTTGTGGGGGTGGGTTTAGCCTTAAAGCAACCAATCCAGTTTAACACGAATGACCAAAAGGGGAGGGCAGAATGGCACAAAGGTAGGAATGTCCCCTGAAAAAAAAAGTCACGTCATGGCAACAAATGGCCGTTGCTTGGAAGAATACCTCAATAACATATCAGAATTGGTATAATTTCAGCACAGACCCATGGTATTTCCCATATCTGGTCAGTAATACTCCCAGACTTTTGTGATGGTAATACTGGTCCATATACAACTCTTTTCATGTTTTTGGATCAACAGTCTGACAAGTGGGAAAAAAATTAACCACAGACAGAGTTTTCCAAATTTTTGTGTTTTTTATTGATGATGACCAGGATGGTTCCCTTTACAGTAAATCAGCAGAAATCTACTTTTGCATTGAGCTTTTAAAGACAGAATGTTGAATATTGCACTAAAGAAGAAAAGAACTAAGATTCATACAGCGCCAAAGAACGAGGAAATATCACAGCATCTTCTCGACAACATCTTAGGGTAAACAGAAGCCAAGCCCAATAATATATGCATATTTCAGTACCATAAAGACAATTAGCTTCAAATATATCTTCTTAAAATAGTTTTGTTTTAATTCTGATCATTAAACGATTACATTCAGGAGTATAACTAATAAGGTCACATGCAAAGATGGATACGTATACATGACATATGGCCAAATGAATCCATCACATGATGATGCATTTGATGTGGAATGAAACTGAACTAATAGAGATTCGTAGAGGTACTTTAACTTTGCAGTATTTTTTTTTACCTTTAGGAAATTAGAATTACAATGACCATAGAACTTCCTGAAGAGAAAGCGTTTCACATAAATGACCACGTCAGCTATTTTGATTTATATGTACAGGTTACGCCATTTGTTTTGACTTCTATTTTGGCATTTCGAGTCACTGTAAAGGAGGACTCCTTACGTCTGTAGTGTATTCAGTTTTCAGTGTGTAGTTGGTAGCCCTCTGCAAACCAAAGTTGTTGAATCTTATTTTTAAGAGAGTTCTATTAAAATCAGCAACAGCTGAACGTAATATTTTGTCATGAGTCACTCACGATTGTAACCACTGTTCTTTCGGTGACCCATTTTCTGAGGTTCACTGTTCCATGTGCATATTTTGCTAGTTCTTTGTTTTGTTCAAGCAGCATCCAGCAAAGCAACTTTTACATTCAAAAATATTATTTAAAGTTAGTGCATTCATCTTTGACACAAAACTATTTTGTGTAAAGAAATCACAGCTAATTAACAAGACCATATAGTACTTGTTACTAAGGCCAGGTATTTGAAATAAAACGTTTTCAAATATGAAAATATATCCACACCTTAGGACGTACAGTACAGATTCAGCCCATTTTAACATAATCCTTCTAGAAAGAAAAAAAAAAAGATTTTGGTCTCAGTGTGGGTTTCATTTGTGTACACCGGTGGAATTGGGTATTAAACTGTATATATTTAATCAATGATCTAGTTTGATCTTCAAGGCTACTGTCGTTTTGAGGCCCTAGAGGAAAATTATTTGACCACCACTGGTAACCTGTGCATTCTCAGTAAAAGTACACAAAGAACCTGTCACTTTGACCATCTTAAAGAATTTGTCTGAGAGATATTCAAATAACACAATATGCTAAATACTGACTTTTACATTTAAAAAAAAAAAAATCAAGACAGACTAAAAACAGATCCACTCACTGTAAATATACTGGATTAAGATTAGGGATGCAGTATTTCAGAGCTCGTTTTGGAAAAGAATAGATGATGGCACTGCTGCCTTAAAAGCAAGGCTATTTTCAAGGACAGAACAACTGTGCATTTACCAATGAGGCCTTGATGTTTTGCTGTTGAAGATACTGCTCACAATGTAATTGAAGATGTAGGGCAGCTTTCTCAAATCAAGTCTATTTCAGTTCAAAATGCATACTCCTAATATGCAGACTCCTAATATGTTCTTCCTGCCTTTTTTGTAAATAGTTTAACTTCAGATTAGGTTAAATGAATATTTTACTATCATTAAAAGAGTTAAGCTTCATAAAAATGGCAATTAATTTATTAATATAGCTCTGTTCTCAACAACTGACCTTCATACAATATAGAGCCGCTTTTCCACTGTCAGGCCAAAGTGTTCTCGTTGCTTAACCATTACATTCAGTGCCGATCCGGCTCAGCCGGTATGGATATGGTTTTATTTCACTGCGGGGCTGATAACAGCTCTTTGGAATGTAACACCAATGTGTAAATCATTGCCTTGGTGTAAACTGAGATGTAAATAGCGACTACGTTTTAGAGGATGATCAGATATTTCTTTTAATTTTATCATTAACTTGCGTTAACTTCGCTCAAATAGTGCGCTTGGACAGCTACAGTGAAACTGGCAGCCAGGCAGGCAACAGACAAGTGACCAATCCCGAGTGGCCACGTTACTACGCATTCTACTTGCACAGTTTTCTGAATTCCTGGCCGAGAATGATTTGTAATCATGCAGTACCAAGTTCAAGTGGAAAATAACTGGAACTGTTCCTTACCGTTCTTGCAACCATTCGCCCCCACAGTGGAAAAGCGGCTTAGGTAATGGTAGCTTAAGTAGTTTCTCTCCACTTTGTCAGACAAAAAAAAAAAAAAAAAAAACATATGTAACTGACAATCAGTCATTTTAATACAATTTTTTATATTTGCTTTTTCAAATAAATTAATGTTACTTAATTATTTACATTATGCCTATCTACCAAACTGACTTCATTTTAGAAAAGTGCATTCGTACTTGGTGCAATATTATCATTATAAACACCTGCTGCTTTTTATAATACTTTAACTTGTCATTAAATTAAAACTGTATTAACTGTATTAGCGTAAACTTGAAGTAAGGCTATAAAGAATTTCTAATTCCAGATAATCCAAAATAAATGTATATTAATAGACGATATATATATATATATATATATATATATATATATATATATATATATATTTAATGTCTATGTAATAACTCTGCATTTTCTTCGTTAAACAACACGCAAAAGGCACACGAGGGTAACCCTCACTGTCTGCTCTTACAACATCCATGAAATCTATTCAATTTTATTTATTAGTCTCTCTAAAACAAATGTCACTATTGCTACATTTTGATATATATAGTATAATTTCCACTGCCAGTTTCCATTTAAACCAGTTAAACCTAAAGTGCTTGTGGGTTAGGGAATCTCAGGTTGGGGAAAAAAAAAAAAATCAGGTCAAGTATATCAACATTAAACCAACAAAACATTCAGCATGTCTGAATCCTCCACATTAAAATATAAAACAGATTTAGTTGATCCTAAAGTGGCCGCATTTCCATCATACTTTGTTGATTTTATCTAAAATTATCATAACAAAATCACTCAAGCAACAGAACATAATGTAATTGGCAACAAAATAAGATTTGCATCTGTCTCTAATGGTGGTCTACTCAAATAATGGACAGATGGGACGCAAGCTGCTCATTATTAGTCACTTTTTAAAGAGTGGACCCCAACAGATCCCCCAAACAGATCACTAGATTAATGTACCTACAAAGTTTAGTCTGAAGAGCATCATGCTTTAGGAAAGTAACTGCAATACCAAATTAAAACTACTGTTATACTTTCTATAACCTTTCGTTCTTCTATAACCAGTCACATTTTCATATCAAAGCCTATTCAACCAAAATCTGTCATATCAGTGAGTTGGTAGTTTGTAAAGATGCCATCTACTTTGCCTTACTCTTAAAAGCATGTATATACATGTACAGTCTTCACTACCATCACTTTATTGAGATAAAACTGTTGAATTGCATTGGAAAGAATGATTAATCTCTTGTCAACTAAAGGACATAAATCTTGGGATTATGGTTGATTATTTTTTTTTATGCCATTTGAAATAATTGAGATTTGGCACAAATCCTCTTTGGATTAGCAATTTAGAGCACATTTATTTATTTTTTTATATATGCTGGTATGTGATCTCATGGGGAGACTGTTTAGCCTCATTGTAATAGTAGTTCACAAGACAGAACTGTTTTGACTCTGTTCTCTTAAGTTATTTGCTCTAAGGCCATGTGACCTTAAGTTTAGAGTATTTTTACCAGGCAACTGTGTCTATATGTGGTACGTGTGCTAAGATTGATGATAAAGGATGCGGATGAATCAGATGATGCATTAACCAATTTACAGAGGGCATTTTTTGTGCTTCGAATTCGAATTATAGGCAGGACAAAATTTTGGTCTCTTTAAGTCATGTTAAAGAATATGAGTAAATTCAATTTGCAATTTAACTTCAGCTTACGTTGAACATTATATTACTATTTCATAGCAGCTAGCTAGTGAACATTCAGTTTTCTGCCAAAGCTTTGCAGATGCAATCAAAAATGTACAATAGATTCAGGACCAAAGCTTACAATAAAGTCCTTTGACAGCACTAGGATTTTGTTGCATTTTTGAGGATTAGAATATAAACTATAAATGGCAGCAGATGGAAGGCTGTGGGTGGAGTAACTCTAAACCTAAAATATTAGAAATGAATGAGGAATGAATGGTAATTTCAAAAGAAAAAGAATTCAAAATTCTATTTTGCAGGCAGGGAAAGATTCATCTTGCATGACCACTGTGCTGCTGCTGGCCAAGACCATTATATTCAGGTCCTGCTGTTTCTCATGGGTCTGCTGATACCAGTCCCGAGTTACCTCTGTGTCGTGTGTAGGGATTAAAGTGACCTAAATGAGAAGAAGATTGTCATTGTCAGAGATTGTCAGATTAACTATAAAAGTCTGTGTTCTGCTTGCAAGTGAGACCTGAGGACAGAGGTTTTCAAACATTTCGAGGGACCTTCTTTCCTAAAATATAAATGCATCTATGTAATTTCATGTGTGACAAAAAAAATAAATACTTGGCTTTTATATCGTCATTGTCCTAAAGCTAAAACATTTTTTTCTTCATAAAACTATATAGATTTTTTTTCTTACTGTTAAAAACTAGTACAGTAAATAGGATATTGAAAATAAAAAAATATATAAAAAGAAAAATAGAATATTAAAATAGAAATATAGGATAAAATAAAATTTAATAAAAAATTCAAATGGAACAAAAAATCTTGAACAGTTTAGAAACAGTTATAAACTAATATTATTATTTTTACTATTTCACGAAATTTGTTCAATTCAATGTAAAAATACTTATATTAAACATATTTAATAAATATTTTAAGTGCACTTTAACTTTGACTGCATAAAAAAAAAAACTTTTGTTAAAAATAAATAAATAAATAAATAATACTCCCTAACAGCCCCTTGTGTCCCAGTTTGAAAACCCGTTTTAGGGGAGTACTACAACAACAGACAAACTTTGTTCCATGACTTTTTGTTTTTAGTGTAAAGCCAAATGGTACCTGGAGATTAGTGCCCCATTGCGCTTTCCCTTCTAGGAGTGCATCTAGAACTGCACGGCTGGGTTCACCACTGCCTGGATCATTTCCACTGACGACGTAGTATGCTGCTCGCACTCGCTTGAAGAACTCTTGATCAACATTTTTAGCACTGCAGTGGTTGGGAATGTAAGCTAGGTCGACATAGATTGGTGGTCCAGGTGGAGTCCCAGTGCTGGATTTCACGTTGGAGCCTAAAAGAATATAAGACTGGTTATTTGCATACATGGTCTAGTGCAGGACCACTGCTGTGCAGTCAAGATAATTGTCTAGCTTATACTGATATTTATTTTAGTTATGATCAATAAATGGACAATATAAAATATCTGTACTAGTTTGTCTAAATAAATTAAAAACAAAGCACTAAAAACTGAAATCAGTTATTTTGAATGCTACAAGTGAATTTAGGCATCATGACATTATAAAGTACAAAAAACAGATTTTCATTTTGAGATTTGCCAAAGATTAAACTGAACAGTATTATTAAATAGTGTTTTTGAAGCATTACTTTAAAGGGTTAGTTCACCCAAAAATGAAAATTCTCTTAATTAATTACTCACCCTCATGTCGTTCCACACCCGTAAGACCTTCATTAATCTTCAGAACACAAATTAAGAAAATTAAAAAACAAATAACGACTTTATTCAACAATATCTATTGATGGGTGATTTCAAAACATACTGGTTCATTAAGCTTTTAAGCTTTACTAATCTTTTGTGTTTCGAATCATTGGTTTGGAGCATGTATCAAACTGCCAAAGTCACACCCCCAGTGGTGAACCATTGAAATTTCGAAACACTTACACTACCGTTCAAAAGTTTGGGATCGGTAAGATTTTTAATGTCTTTAAAAGAAGTTTCGTCTGCTCACCAAGGCTGCATTTATTTAATTAAAAATACAGTAAAAACAGTAATATTGTGAAATATTATTACAATTTAAAATAACTTTTCTATTTGAAAATATTTGAAAATGTAATTCATTCTTGTGTTGGCAAAGCTGAATTTTCAGCATCATTACTCCAGTCTTCAGTGTCACATGATCCTTCAGAAATCAATCTAATATGATGATTTGCTGCTCAAGAAACATTTATTGTGTACAGATGTACAAAATATTTGTGTTTTTTTTTTCAGGATTACTTGATGAATAGAAAGTTCAAAAGAACAGCATTTATTTGAAGTATAATCTTTTGTTACATTTTAAATGTCTTTACTGTCACTTTTGATCGATTTAATGCATCTTTGCTGAAAAATTTCTTTAAATTCTTCTCAAAAAAATAAAAATAAAAATTCTTACTGACCCGAAACTTTTGAACGGTAGTGTATAATGTTACAAAAGCTTTGTATTTCAGATAAATGCTGTTCTTTGGAACTTTCTATTCATCAAGGAATCCTGAAAAAAAAGTAAACAACTGTTTTTAACATTGATAATAATAATAAATGTTTCTTGAGCAGCAAATCAGCATATTAGAATGATTTCTGAAGGATCATGTGACACTGAAGACTGGAGTAATGATGCTGAAAATTCAGCTTTTCCAACACAGAAATAAATTACATTTAATATTATATTCCAATAGAAAACAGTTATTTTAAATTGTAATAATATTTCACAATATTACTGTTTTTACTTTATTTTTAATTAAATAAATGCAATCTTGGTGAGCAGACGAAACTTCTTTTAAAAATATTAAAAATCTTACCGATCCCAAACTTTTGAACTGTAGTGTATGTCATAATGAAGCCTTGTTTACTGAAATGACGTGACTTTGTCAGTTTGACGCTACGAACCACAGATTCAAAACAAAAGATTTATTAAGCTTCAAGCTTCATGAAGCAGTGTTTTGAAATCGCCCATGAATAGTTATTGTTGAAAAAAGTCGTTATTTGTTTTTTGGCACAAAAAAAATATTTGCGTCGCTACATAACATTAAGGTTGAATCACTGTAGTCACATGAACTGTTTTAAATATGTCTTTAGTAGCTTTCTGGGCATTGAAAGTGTTAATTGTCTTGCTGGCAATGCAGGCCTCACTGAACCATCGGATATCTTAATTTGTGTTCCAAAGATGAATGAAGGTCTTACGGGTGTGGAACGACATGAGGTTGAGTAATTAATGACAGAATTTTCATTTTTGGGTGAACTAACCCTTAAAGTGAGTGTTATATGACAGCAATATTAATTTTCGACCGATAAATGAATAAAATCTGTACTATAGGGTAATAATGTATCATGCATCCTTTTATTTGTACCTGCATTACTCTTAACGCCATTGACCAATCCTCTTCCTGGGTTGTAGATGTCTCCCCTGGATCCCTGTGTCTCAGACATTTTGGACAAGCGAAAAGTCTTCTCTGAATCTTTTCTTTTAATAGCATGAGGTGAGGAGTCTTTGGATGTCTGCTTCACAGGGGTAGTAGATCTCCTGCCTTTTGCATCTCCTTTACGTGATGGCGATGCAGATTTTCCTAGTGTCTTCCTCAAGCCTCTATTTGTTTTAAGGTCTTTCTTCACTGGTCGTTCTGTGTGGGTCTGGCCATTAAGAAGGGCCTCTGGGTCCACCATGCACACATCAGGGTGTGGTGGGTGAGGAAGAGGGTCTTTCACTGGGATGGGAGGAGGATCGTGACTCCTCGGGGAGGAGGAATGATGGCTTCCTCCACTGCTGCCAGCTGCAGACATTTTGTCCACTGGTAGATGTTCTGCATCTTCATCAGAGTCAAGGTTTCCTTCTGCTGTAATTGATGGACATTCTTCAGTCTCTGGAGGAACATCTGAGTCAGACTGAGATGGGAGTGACTCGCTCAAAGATGTAGGAGGAGTTTCCTCCCCTGCTAGCATAATGCCGTGGCCTGTTGCTGTACTGCTCGGAATGCTGTGCGATCCCTCTTTGCCATCCTCGTGGCGACTGTGGGGATGACAATGCTGTTGTTTGTGGGATCTCCTTTTGACAGAGTGTTGCTCACGCTCGTCATCTCTTGAATGATCGCTTCTGGCATCTTCCTCTCCCTCCTCACTTGATAGCTCCTGTGGGCTTGGGTTAATAAAGGACGGTGAGATATCTCCTTTACGGTGTTTGAAAAGTGAAGGTGAATGGGAGGATGTGGCCTCCATTCCAAGATCAGAGGGTCGAGTGAATCCTTCATCTGACTTCTTGGAGACCTCAGGGTAACAAGCCTGTGCTCCTGATGGAGGAGTTGGTGGACGTTCTTTTGAATCATACTTCACTTTCTCCTCTTCATCCCCCTCTTCCTCATCTATACCTTCATGAACATCTTCCCCATAGCCAGGTGGAGCCTTTAGACATACAACATCTTCATGCTGCTCTGTGGACGCAAGGGTACTATGCTGGCTAGACTCAACAGTATGTGTTTTTTTGCTGTCTTTTTCCATCATCTTTTCTACTGTTAGCTCTTTATTCTCTTCAGTTTTTTCCTTACATTCTTTTTCTACAAACATTTCAGTTTGTTCTACCTCTTTCTTTACTTTTGACTCTTCAATTTTACCTTCACTTTCACTCTTTTGCTCTGACTTCTTGCAACAATCTAGGATCTCTCCCATCTTTTCTGACCTCACTTCAACCTCTTTTTCAGGTTGTATCTGTTCTTCCTCTATTGCTTTATGTTTTACTTCTTCTTTCTCATCTGTCTTACTCTTCTCTTCATATTCCATCTTGCTCGCTTTTGATTCTTTAATTTCAACCCTCTCCTGTACTTTCTCAGCCAAGTCTTTACTTTCCTCAGACTTTTCTGCCCCTTCTTGCTTCATACTTTGTTGTTCACTTAGTGTGCTAGTACTGAGAGTCCCACAAGCTGTGACTGGCACCTTCTGAGAACTTGTCATTTCTGTTGGTCCATCTGTGGTGTGCAGATCAAATGAATGTATTGTTGTGGTTGAGGGTTTTACATCAGTATGTTGCTCTGGTAAAGACGCTGTGCTTAATTTTTCAGTAGCTGAAGATCTTTCACACTCAATTCTGCATGGCAAGGTTCCTTCCTCAAAATTGCTTTTGTTGTCCTCAGGCTCATCGTCAGAGGATTTTTCTTGTGAGTGTTTGTCTGCAGAGTCAGCCTTCTCCAGAGGTACAATGTCAAACTTGAGGGATGTGGAAGATACCACCTCAGTTGGGTGAGCTGCAGAAGTTGCTGATTCTGGCAGTTTTGAAGAATGTGGTTCTGCTACATGTTTAGGATCAGAGACTAGATCCCTGTCAGATTTAATGCTTGACATATCCTCCTCTGACTTTTCCTCTGCCGATGATGTTTGATCTTGAAGAAATGATTTGGATTCCTCCAGGGGACTGAGAGGAGAAAACCTGGCAAGACTGGATATTGACTCAGCTGTTGTTGTAGCAGGTGTCATTCGATCGGAGACTTCCATGTATTCATCTTTTTTTAAACATGGTAAATCCATAATGGGTGATTCTTCCTCTTTCAGGGATGAGTACTCAAATGATATACTGTCTCCATCTGACCTTAGCTGGACACTAGGAATATTAATCGGTGGTTCTAGCCCTTCTCCAAGATGTTGACCAGTTGAATATGAGGCAGAGGTTGAAGAAGAGTAACTAAAGGATGAAGATGATGAGTAAGTTGTATCAGACATGGCCGCTTGAGCAACAGCTAGGGATTCAGACACTTCAGGCTTTTTATCAGAAGTTTTCTGTGGTTCATGTTTGCCATCGCTGGATTTAGGTATGTCAGATTGGATTGAACTAGTATCTTCTTTCTTGGACTGTTCACCCTCCTTGCTGATTACATCATGGTGCTCTTCACGTACTGATGATGTCTCTGTTGCGAGTGACCTTTTTTCTGTGTATGAGTCACTGACCATGTCTGTCTGTAGAACTTTTGCAGTTGCTCCAAAAGCTAAGGAACCAGTGGTGTCTTCTTGTTTAGTTTCGAGTGGTTTAGATGTAGTCGTGGTATCAAATGCTGCTTTGGACTCTTTCTCAGACATCTCTCTGGCACCCTTTTCAACATCCAAATCACTTGCATTTTCCTCTTCCTCTTCCTCATCCTCATAATCATCCTCTTCTTCTGCAAATATTTTTTGGCTTCTGACCAAACATTCCTCTGTCTCTGCACTCACAATCAATGTCTTGCTGGAAAGAGAATCTGTTTTGCCAGTGCACTCAAGTGCAAGAACATTGTCATCAACTTTCACAGACTGCCCTGAAGAACCAGCAGTGGCGGTGCTGGGATCTTCAGCCAATAACCTGGCAGGCAGCATGTCCTTCTCAGGTGGTGAGTACCGACCAGAAGAAAACGGGTCATCTTTGCTTTCAGCTGAATCCAGTTTGTTTTTATCTTTGTTACCTTGACTTGATATTGGACTCTCCATTTTGTTCTCATCATAGGCAGATGTTGATGAAGTTGTTAGACTCTGGAGACTTTGATCTTGTGATGATGCGAGAGGGCCTTGTGTAGTGGAAGCTTCAGTCCCATGGGTTTTGGTCTTGTCCAAGTCCTCTGAATGAGACATTGCCAATGTTTCTTCTGTTTTATGGTCTTTCTCTTGCGTATCAGGTTTTGAAAGGCAGGAAGCAGATGTACATGGTTCTTTATCTGACAATTTAACATGACTTTCATCATCTTTTTCTTGAGGAAGAAAATGTGTGACCTCTTTCTCCTTCTCCTTCTCTTCTCTCTCCAATTTCTCTGATTTGTCTTGCAAATCACTAGAGGCAAACAAGCTTGAACCTGCTGCAGAAATGGTTTTGCTGTCAGTTGTAAAACTACTGTCGACAAAAAGATCTGGTCTCTCTTCTCTAACCAATTCTTCCTCTTGGTATCGCTCCTTATTGTCTTGCTCTGAGTAGGCACTTTGGCTGCTGTGAATACTTGAAGTCTGGTAATCAACCTTGCTGAAAGACACTGGCTCATCATCACTTTGTTCCTCTACTGAACAAGTAGCTCCAAGCAAAGAGGCGAGACTTTTTCTGTGTTCATCTGAATCTCTATCCAGACTAGGGTACTGGTCTTCTTCCTCTTTTTCTCTCTCAGTGTCTTTTGAAATGGGCTTTTCATAAGGCTCATATTTAGAAGCTTCATAGCTTTCTTTTTCCACTTCATACATCATTTTGTCATCAGATTTCATTTTCTCACTATCAACCTTTTCAGCACATTTCTCATCAGCACTGTCAGTCTTTTGAAAATCAGAATGTGACTCTAACCCTGGAGAGGCAGCCTCTCGTTCTCCTTCCCTTTCCCTCTCAACCTCCTTCTCGAGTTTTGCGACTTCCTTTGCAGAGATCAATGTTTGATGTTGGCTATCCTCAACACTGCCTTGATTTTCTAAGCTAGGCAGTGTGATACTCATTGGTTTGCTCTCAGTTAGAGTCTCCAAGACAGTTTTTTTACTTGTATCTGCAGGAGGTGTAAGTGATGTGGTATCCACCTTAAGTGGTTCAGTTGATGTGCCACTTGAATCTCTGGTCAACTCTTTCTCTTCTAAATGGGCCACAATTTCCTCTTTTTTCATACTTGTCTCAGATGGTTGTGCAGAACTGCTTACCTTTGGTTCCTCTGACTTCCATGGTTCCACTGATAATGGTCTTGAACCAGCACCTCCCATACAAACAGCATCTCCTTCATCCTCCTCGGTACTTTCATCTTCATCTGAAAATTTGGTTGGAAACGTAGTTTCAAAGGTTGACTTGATGTCTTTTGTTTTGTCTACAGTTGAGGTTTCTTCAATGCATTTTTCTTTATAATCTAAATTTAATTTGCATCCAATGTCTGATGATAGAAAGGTATCCGTTTCATGTAATGATGTGTCTTGTTTAATATCTTCTTTAGGTTCATCTTTCAATTTCAAATTTTCTTCACAGCTCCGATCTGAGGTCTCAAAAATTTGTTCTGAAGATTTATCCAGAGATTTCTGTTTAGTTCCCAAGTCCATTTTAGTGTCATCTGACACCAATTTTGATGCATCTTCTTTCATTAATTGCTCCTCAGACTCTTTGCTAACTTTTGAATCAATTGTTTTATCTTCTACAATGGGAAGGTGTACAGTATCGTGTTCTGATTTTGAAACCACAGATTTTAATTCTGTTGTAAGCTGTTCTGTCTTTTCGTCTCCCACAGATATGGTCTCAAGTTTTTGTTTTGTGTCTGATGGTGCATCTTTTCCCATACTTGTTTGAGGTACTTCAGTTACAGTCTCTTCTGTGTGTTTTTCTTCATACTGTTGGTCCTTCTTAGCAGCCATACCTTTACTGTCAGATGGTGATTGATCTGTAGATATCTGAAGTTGAGTATGTTCTGCATACTCTTTTGATTCATATGGTATTGAGGATATGTCTTCAAACTCAACTGGTTGTTCAGATTTGAAAAATATGCCTTTGCTTATTTCATCCTCTTTAGCTTGCAAAACTTTATTCTCTGGTTCTCTTATTGCCTGGGATTCACTCTTCACTTCAGATTCAAAATCAGATTTAGAGATAGTAAGCTTATCTGTTTTTTCATAAGTCTGACATTCTGTAGATTCTTCATCCGGTTTGCTAGTTAGCTTCACAACCTCTTTGTTTTTGTGGTCCTGATCATCTTTAGCAGACAAATCTAATTTCTCAGATTCAGACAGCGAGACTTGACCTTGGATCAATTCTGCTGGTTCATCTCTAGATTCTTGGTCTGATACTAGTGAGGAATCCATTTTGTCTGAAATGGATATTTGTGTTTTGGATTTAGGGTCTTCTACAGTTTTTTCCATATCTTGGCTAGTTTGTTGCACATCATCTGTGTCCTGTGGAATGACGGAATGTGAAATTTGAGGCTCTTCTTTGGATGATACATCTGCTTTTACTAAATGTTGTGTGGTTTGAGTTTCTTCCAATAGTTTCTCCTTCAAGTCTTCATCTTGTTTACTAGTAATTTCCATCTCACCTGGAGTTGGCCCTAATATATGAGGTTCCATCTCTTGCACTGACTTCCTTTTAGATTCTTGTTCATCTTTAGCAGACATATCTTTCGTTATAATGGACACCTCTGCATGAATCTCTGTAGATGGAACATCTGGTTTTGAGAGGGAAATTTGCTCTTGTGTATCAGATTTTACTACCTCTACATTTTTATCATTAGATTCTTCATGTTCTTTGGCAGCTGAAATATTTTTGTCATATGTCAGCTCAGCCTCACTTTTACTTTCCGCCTTTTCTTCATCTACTAAGGTAACATCTGTTTTTTCACTTAACTGTTGTATTTGAGATTTGAAGCCATCTGTGTCTTCCTTAAACTGGGCTATACAGATGGATGAATCAGTTTCCACCAAAGCCACCTGTTCAGGTATAATATCAGCTGACTCTGATTTCTGCTCAGAGGTCTTTTCCGGTTTAGTTGTCATATCTGTCTCTACAGTGTCCTGTGTCTCTGTATGAGATGTCAATGTTTCTGCTTTGATGTCTGGGCTTTCTAAAATCTGACAAGATGTATCAGTCAGATCTTTCTCAATGGATTCCTTTACCAATTTAGAAGAAATTTTGTCTTTCTCTGACTCAATTTCTTGTTTCTCCTGTTTCTCTGTCTCCGACCTTTCCAAAACTGCTGGAGAACTCTTGTCTTGAAACTCTTCTACATTTGCATTTTTCTTATCAAAATCCTCTTTAGAGAGCAATGCTCTTTCAGGTTCTGATATTACATCACCTTTATCTGTAACCTCTGCATACTTTAATAATCTGTCTTTCTCCATATGCTTCTCTTCAGCATCATCTCTCTCACCCTCCTTTTCTTTCTTTTCTCTTTTCTCTTCTTTGTCTGTAGATGATTTTAAATCACAAGTTTCTTCAACGTCATGATCATCAGATAACTTGCTATCTTTATCCTCAAGGATTACAGCCTTACTGCTCTCTTTTAAGTCCTCTTCAACTTCGCCCTTCTTTTCAACACTTGGATCAGGCATTACCTTTGTATCACAAATTTCTTTTGATGGTAGAATTGATATACTTTCCTTTTTAGCTAAGAAGTCATCAACAAGTGGAGATGGTGCAGAGGTTGCTTCCTGGATTATCTTCTTTTCTTCCTCCTCTGCTTGAGGTATTTCCTTCTCATCTAAAATGTCAGGTTTTTGTTTCCCACTCTCCTTTTCAAATTTAATTTCAGTAGTGCAAAGTGGCATTCCTGGTTCTTGATGGGTCTCTTTAAGGAGCATTTTATCTTTCCTTTCCACAGGTGACATTCTGAAGGGAGAGTGAGATGCACTAGGTGGTCCAGAATGTGTAGGAGAAGCCATTTTCACAGTGCTGTCATCAGGACTAATGCACCGGTCTTCCACCTCTGGAAAAACACTAGCTTCAGAAACAGGAATCTTAGAAACACTGTGCGATGGGGAAGAGGGTATTGTTTGTACTTCGAAAGACGAACCCTCCCTAGGAGGTGATACAGATGCATTCTCTATTTCAGGAGGTGAGGATTTTTCATCAGATGAAGCATCAGGAACTGAAGGCACAAGACTTTTGGGTTTGTCCATTTCTTTCTCCTTGTGATCAAGTTTATCAGGTGAGGCATATCCTTCTTGTAACTTTCCAAGTGAGATGTCAACATTTGGTGTTTGATCTTCATATTCATCCTCCTCTTCATCATCGTAATGGGCAGCCATCTCAATTCCCTCGGTTTTGCCTTCTAAGGGAAGTGGAGGAGATTCATCAGAGGGAGATGATTTGAAGCACTTGTCTTCCTCTAAGGAAGATGTTGGTGAGATGGTTCCAGCAGAATGTAGGTGATCTTTTCCTTGGGTGGCCTCAGTCTGAGAAACCGGTTGAACAGTGTCCAAGACCAGGGAGCTTTTTCCAGTGTCTTCAGTCTGAGGTGCTGTGACTGATGCCACTGACTGATCTTCTGCAACAGAAGTGGGTAAAGAAGACAGTTTGTCATACTCTGTTATGGATGTTGCTGAAGAAACATGTTCCTCTTCAGCTAATGGAGCTGCGAGTATGCTGGTGTAGATAGAAATAGCTGGCTCATGTGCACCCATCACTACTTTGCCTGTTCCATTGCCCACTGCAGCTGCTTGCATTTCTCTCATTCCATGGATGGCATCAAAGGAGCCTGGTTGGTCTGGGACAGAGACATCATAGCTACCAACCTCATACTGAAGGTGTGGTATCCTGTCCTCTGCTTCTTCATGGATCTCCTCATCTGAGATGGTCTGCTCAGTCTCAGAGTAACCTGGTATGGTTTCATCCTGAATGTATGATAAGTTTTCTGCTGCAGCAGCTCCTTGGGCTGTAGATGTAATGCCAGCTGTGACACCTCCAACATTTGACAAGTATGCATCCTCTTCTTCCTTGATTTTCTCAGCAGAGAGATCTTTTATTTCTTCATCTGCAATGGCATCCAAATCCTCTGCTTCCTCTAACTCAGCTTTTTCAATCACATCCTCTTCTTCAAGCTGCTCCTCTTCAACTTCAATCTTTCTTTCCTCTGCTTGTTTTTGCTTCTCCATTTCCTCAACTTCATGTTTTCTGTCCACTCCCTCCAAGTCTTTGGTTTCCTTTGCTCCCCCTTCATCCTCTTCATCTCCTATTCCCATGTCTTCCTCCTCCTCTTCCTCTGTCTTCTTAACAGGCTGTATCTCAACCTCCTCATCATCTTCATCTTCAATTGCAGCACCCTCATCCTCAAATTTCTCTAATTCTGATGTTTGGGGCTCATCCTGTTGATCTTTCACTTCTGCTGATGGCACTTCTTTGATTTCTGCTGATAGCGCTACTTCTTTTTCTGTAGTTTTCTGTTCCACAATATCAGTTTCTGTAACATGATCTTGTTCGTGTTCCTCTGCGGCATTTGAGGTTTCATCATCTCTTTCAGCTGGCAATCCGGAGACAGTAAGGGCACTTTTAGGGGCTTCAGACTGATCTGTTGCTTCAGTGGGTCTTATTTCATCAAAGTCTTTTGTTAAATCTTCGGGAGTAGATGGAGGAATTATGGCTTCTCCTGACCCATTCTCCTGTTCCTCAAGTTTGATCTTCTCAGCCACTGGTTCTGCCGCAATCTCTGCACACTCTACCTTGGCAGTTGTAGGTTTGCTCTTTATTGTTTTGGGTTTACCTTGGGTTTTGGCCTTGTGGAGGGTCTTCCTGACCTCTGGAGTGAAAGGTTTCAGGTCAGGTTTAGTTATTTTCCTAAGTTCGAGTTTTGATGTGTCCTTGGCTTTAAACTTTTTCTCATCTTTTTTCACAGCATCTTCTTTTTTAATTTCACGTTTTTCTTTCTTAACTTCCCTCTTTTCTTTGTCTTTCTTTTCATCCATTTTGGACACCCTTTCCTTTGGGTGTTTTTTCAGTGATTTCTCCTTCAATAACTTTTTCTTTTCGGTCACTTCTGTTTTCGGTTTCAATGGCTTGGTGTGCTTCTTTTCTTCTTTTTTCTCAATCTTGTTTTCTTTGACAGAGTCACTCTTTGTTTCGACTATGGATGCATCCTCATGCTCATCGGTTTCTTTCTTAGAAGGCTTAGCTGGTGCGTGAGTCTTGGGAGATGATTTGAGACTTTCTTTGCTGTCAGTTCTTTGCTTTAGCTTTGTTTGTTTTACAGCTGAAGGTGAAACGCCAGAATTTATGTCTTTTTGTGTGGCTACTGGATACCTCAAGAAATCAAGGTGCTTCAACTTTTCAAGCCCTTCAAGGATTTTGTTCTGAGGTGCATTTCCAGGGAATAAAACCCTTACAATTTTCTCTGAAGGGTTGGCAGGAAGCCATACAACGAGAGCTGCAATAGATGTCAAATACGGTACAGATATTTCTCCCTCTTTTCCATTGGGAAGCACTATCCCTGTCTTGGCCTTGCTGTTACCTGCCCACTTCTGCATGAGGAACTGCATTTCTTTACTGTCCTTCACAGGGTTCAGGACAAACATGTCTAACTTGCCCACACCCATCTTGTGAAAAAGAGTAATGGGCTCAATGGTATTACTAACCACTCGAAAAAGAGGCTCAGGCTTAATTCCCAGCTTGCTGAGGTATTGCAATGTAAGAGAGGCTTCCTCAATACTTCGCTTAACTTTCAAATTTGATTCTGATGTGCGAAGCTTCTCAGGTACATTGAAGAACATGACTCCAAGCTCTGGCGATATCAAGTTCTTCATCCAGTCACTGTAGGTGGTTGAGCCTTGAGACTGCTCTTCCTCCTGCTCTGCAACCTTCCTTTGAAGGAGTCCATTGATCCCAGGAAGATTATCAGCACCAATATGTGTAAGAAGGATAGAATCAATACGATCTAAATGTCTGACAAGCTTCCAGAAGCATGACCTTCTGTCAGAGCCACCGTCAATCAGAATGTTAAAACCATTGACAGCAAAAAGTGCAGAGTCCCCCCGTCCACCAGGAAAGATGTAGCAGCAGGGCTTTGAGAGCTTTAGAAATCCTCCAGAGGTTGGAGGCTCAAGAAGGTCAAATGGGGATGGTACATCCACAGTCTCAGATATATATTCAGTAAACTCAGTGACCCCCTCCATCTTAGGGAGTATGGGCTCTGGATTCAGCCTATAATTCAGCAACTCCCTAATGTGTTGCTGTTGCCCAAGAGAGCTCCAGCCTGCCTCACCACGACAAGACACAGTCAGTGATCCCTGCTGTCCAGAGCTTGATTTAGCCAGTAAATTACTGACCTACATGAGGAAAACAAGTTAAAATTAGTCAATATGTATTTTTTTTAAATCAATTTAAATACAATTATATTATCTAAGCTTACCCCAGAGTCAGAAAACACACGTGAGAAGGTTTGATGACTGAACACTCCAGTTTGGAGAACCAGGTCACCTTGGTCAGAGCTCTGCCCACTCAGTACCAGTAGTTTATGCACAGCTGGGTCAGATACAAGACAATGGATCTAGGACATATTAAGAGACATAGAGGACATTTAAAACACATTATTCTATTAGAGTCTCTCTGTTTGCAGCAAGGTTATGCTTAAACAAGGTTATTAAGTCTAACATAAAACATATTCATCAATCTTTATTAGAAACATACAGCACCTTGTCCAGAGATCTTACCTCAGAGATAACAGTATCTTCTGACGGGTTTACTAATACAACAGTCTCAAGAACATCACTTTTGTGGTGCAGAGTCCTTTGTCCTGGAAGAAAGAAATATGTTTTTTATTATTGATATTCAGATATTAAGTTACTACATTATGACTACTGTTTTGTGAAAGTAGTTGGCTAAGCTACAAACTACTAACTTCACTGAAGCTACTTAAGCAGGTTACATTAAAAAAAAAACTATACAATGATATAAATTTATAATTTCATCAAAACTGCACTTTTTTGGCACAAAAACAAAGAAATTAATGAATGAATAAATGAATAATCCAAAATAGAGTGACATCAAATTTGATCTCACCAATTTATAATAAATATAACAAATGAAATAAGAATATTCCTTAGGTATATAACTGTATCAATGATTCTTTTTTGATTCTGTTCATTTACTGCCAAATTAACTGATTCAACTTAATGAATCGCACTTTAGGATGAACCAATTCACTAGATTGAATCCAACTTTAGGACAAATCAATTTAGGTTGCTTGTTACTTGAAAAGTGTCACCAAAACTGTATGTCAGTATTCTAAAAAAGAGAAACACACTAATCAAAATTATTCTTTGGGAAAGTGCTAAATGCTAATTTGTAACTGAAACACCCAACACCACAGCCAGAGCTTAATCCTCCAAAGCATGTCCTGTAACAACACTGTATTGATTTGTTCATTTGAAAGTCAATGATAGTAGGCATATGATTGATCATCGTTAATTAAAATGAATGTCCCTGAAAGGCATAGCTATCACTCAAATCAATCTTCATTCATTTAGAAAAGGATTCCAAGATGGACAGTGTAGCATGTCCACAGCTACAAAACAACCTTAGTGCAATGCATTTCAAGGACAATCCCGCAAGAGTCCTGTTAATGAAACATCATGGATGTTTGGATTATAGTCAGAAGTAAGGGGTTTAGGGGTTTAAGTGTATATTACAATAAGAGGATGTCCATGTGAAGCTAATAGGGAGAAATCACAAATGCAATGTCTTTACATTGTCTTAAGAGTCCAGTCCAAACACATTTATCCTGTGTTTTCATTTGTGTAAAGAGTGTTATAGGAGCAGGGTGTATGGAGGAATTAGTGGGATAATCAAAGAGCTGCTGAACGCAGCACGACCGGGGTTTGGACCAAGCTGGCCTAAGCCCAGCATTGCTTCTATGAGCCAGATGGTATGAGATGGAAGTACAGAAGTGAAAGTACAACATATGTGAAAACGGGTGAGGCAGATCTCACCAGGACAAACTGAATGCAAATAATACAGGCTGCCACGGAAACGACAAACTAGTAGCTCCGACCCTGCTGCTCTCTGCAGATTGACAAAGTACAAAGAAACAAGAGAAAGTCTCAGGCACTGCAATGCCTTGCCATTGGCACAATGCCCAGAGCTACATGGGTCTATTGGCTTTTTGTAATGAATACTTTGTGTGTTGCTCTCTTTGTTGTTGTTTGATGAAAATCTTAGGAAGAGGCAGAGCTCAGAAGATTAACAAATGTACAGTAGGTGATAAAAATGACACTTTTTTGAAACTTGTGACAGTCAAAATTAGCTAAAACATCAATGTTAGAGTGTTAAAAAGTATAAATTTAACTTAAATTACTTCATTTTAATTTCATTTTTTAAATACAAAAAAAATATGGATGAATATTTACAAACCTGCAAAAAGACTGTAAATTTTAAATGTTTATCTGCTAAAAGTGAATTTTGCCAACTTTTAGGAGTACATTAGCATATTGATGATCTCGAAACTTAAACCACAAAACTCCTTTGCCATTTTGAATAAACAGATGGTTTTGCAGAGCAGTGTGTTCAGCCAGCTTCCAGTTTTCCACTTCTCCCTTTGGCATTTTTCCACAGTCACTAAAGAATGGGAAAGAATGTAGCATTGTAACAGTAGTCTAAAAGTCCAAGGTTAAGTTAAGGTATCCAATGTATCTGTTGAACAAGCAACTTCATAACTGCTGATTATTAATTAATGGCTTAGGTTTGACAGCAGAAACATCTTAATTGCATTAGCATCATAAAAGAATTTTATTTTTTAAGAAGGTCTAGTGTAGAGATCCAGTCCTACCTCACCTGACCCGCTTGATATAAATATCTGCTCATGAACTCTAGAAATGAGAGCACTCTGTTAAAATAAGCTCAAACAGTGCTATGATAGAAGACAGACCAAGCATCCGCACTGCTCCAGATATTTTGCTCTAGATATGGTCACCCAAGAGATTGAGGCCCGTGGAAGTTTGGGAACAGAATCGCCTCATCCGAGCATCTAAAACAGTCAGTCATGCCACCATCCTATGTGCTTTTGGGAGCAAATAACCTTGTGAACGGCACATCTTGCTGTGGTGCGCTGTATTAACAATGCTAAATCTGTCTGTCCCAGTGGAACAGACCATTAATTCCCATTGCATGTACAGATGACACAGAGGTTTCTTTTTATTATTATTTCCAATTTGACATGAACATTCATGAGGCATAAAGCACTACAGGTGTTTGTTTTTATCTAACTAGCTTTTCAGCACGGAGAGAATTAATGTTACTTGAGGGGCTTATGGTAATCCCATAAATGTGTCGTCTTAGTCTACACTGGTGGTTGAGAGAAGTATGATGGGAGACTTAAAAAGACCATTAAAGTAGTAATCAGAAATTATTATAAATATAGCGCTAGCCACCATATCATTTGTGCAGATGAGCAATTTCTGCCATAGTACATGATGTAAGTGCTCTATACACTCTATAAAACCCTAAAACAAGCTGCCCAATATTTCTTTGGACTTGCATCTACACAAGAAGCGAGTGCCCTAGTTTCTTCTGGTAATCCTAGTCCTGTGATTTGGCAATGCTGAATGATTTTGCTGTTAAGCATATTAAAGCCTCTTTTATCGTGGATGTGTCACTGAATCTCAGACAGCCACCTGGGTAAAGGGTGTGGCAGCGGCACAATGCCCCAGCAAGAGTGCATGTTGTGCTTTTATGCCTTATTTGCATGGATTTCTGATTGTGGCTTTTATACTGGCAAAATACAGAGTTCTTTGTAATATGTAATATTGTAATATATAAAATAAGTAATAAGGCTAAAAAGTAAAATCGAAACCAATATAAAATTTATAATAAACACTTAAAAGAAAGTAATTGTGCATATACTTTTTTTGTTCGATGCGTTTTTTCACCAAGACAACTTATTTTAATGTTATATGATAATATTCACAGTGACCCCAAACCTTTTAACAGGTTTAGTAGGTTTTGCATTCCTATATTTAAGCAACACTCTTGATATTTAGAATATTCTTCTGCTCTAACAACTGTGAACAGTTTTTATCTTCATTATTTTATAAAATTTTTAATGCACACAGTACGTTAGACATTTAAGTATACATTAAATATAGACTTCAGTTTGCGCATTGTGAGAGGAGCACATTAGGTAAGATGTGGACTAAGGAGGAAGCAAGTTTTAAAGAAAGAAAAGGGTACGAGAAGATTGTTGGTGCTGTACCACTGTTTCCAAGGGGGGCAGAAAACTCCAGCCTAAACCTGAGCCAACTATGAGATCATGCCACCACACAGACCGGTCATTAGCATTTGAAGCCACATCTTTGTGGTTCTGAATAAGGGCTGGATGTTTCTTCAACACTGAAGAGACTCCACAACTCTGTGCCATTTCAATGTCCCAGTGCCACAAAAACTTCAGATTACACATAATATGACCACATAAATGTGACAATTTAATAGGCAGAAACAAAAGAAAAAATGAAGAAAAGCTTTAGACCTAAGAAAATAGTAAGTGCTTGATAAGTGCATCTTTTATAATTGGCCTTATTGAGTAAAGATATAATATAACCCAGCACTGCCAGTTCAAATAAAGGAAAATGTCATGAGTATACAGCAAGTGATGAAAAAATACACATGCTCAGATGTTAATAACAGGTTTGAAATGCAATACAGAGGCATGCTTATGAAGCAGGTAGAAAGCAGTATAAATAGCGAACACCTTCTGATCTAAGAGAGAACATGGGTCTGTTCTATGAGTCAGCATTTCCTCTGTTTCCATGGTCCTCAAACCAGATGATTTACAGACAGCATAGGGGTGGACTTGAAAATTAGCAACTGACAGGCTGAGGTTTTAACCTTTTTTGAATTATATACTTTTAACATTTGATAGTACGTAAATATATCGAGTATTCATGTTGCCATCTTTAAAATCAAAGAATATAAATGAAGTAATTTTAATGGAAATAATGTGCAATGTTTCATGCATAATTCATTAAACATTAGAGTAAGGAATTTAAATGACTATTAACAAACGGTAGTACTCAAGGCCTTTAGAAGTTACATGAGCAGAGCCAGATATGCTGTATTAAAGGAACACTCCACTTTTTTTTTAAAATAGGCTCATTTTCTAACTCCCCTAGAGTTAAACAGTTGAGTTTTACCGTTTGAATCCATTCAGACGATCTCCGGGTCTGGCGGTACCACTTTTAGCATAGCTTAGCATAGTTCATTGAATCTGATTAGACTGTTAGCATATCAGCCTAGAAAATCTCAACTTTTCATTTTCCGTACACAATGTTACTACAGAAGAGTCAAGTTTTAAATAGGAAAAATATTGAAACTCTTTGGTCATTTTTGAGCAAGATGCTAACGGTCTAATCAGATTCAATGAACTATGCTAAGCTATGCTAAAAGTGGTACCGCCAGACCCGGAGATCGGCTGAATGGATTAGAAAACGGTAAAACTCAACTATTTCACTCTAGGAGAGTTGGAAAATTAGCCTATTTTCAAATAAATAATCTTGTTCTAAACAGTATTCAGCCATTTGAAGAGATCCTATTACAAATAAGTGGATAAATTTTTCATTAGAAATCTTAATATTGTATCCCAGCTGTAGTGACTGCAAATCAAGTGAACAACTGTCCACTGAACCTCAGCTATGACTGCCCATATACCTAAAAGCTGTTAATGATTAAAATGATAGTGGTGATAAATAAGCAATTTCTAAAAACGATTTTATCTTTTATCTCTTATACACAGCTCAACAAATCTTATACACAAGTGTTGAGCACTAAAATACTAAGTATTTTTGTATCATGACTACTAAAGTATACAGTATATTGGGCCATTTCCCATTGTGGCAACATACTGGTGCTACTTTTATGTCCCTCGTAACGCTCATGGTCTCTCTTTGAATATAAACGCATGTTATAATTCCAATTGGCACCATCTTGGGATGGATCTTTAAACAATTATTACTGCCGACTACATAAAACAGCAGAAAATTGTGACCATAAAACTGTACAAAAATTGCTCAGAAAAAACAATAAGAAACACAAAGATCTTATAACTATATAAAGTTATATAAAATCGAGAACAACGTTATGTTGTCGTTAAATATGTTATGGACTAATTACTCCATAGTAAAAGGAACTTGGAATGGAGATTAGGCTAATAATAATAGCAAGACTTAAATGTATTTATTAATATTGTTGCCATTTTGTCTCGTTGCTTGGGAGTTTTTGTTTTCTACGGTGTAATAGGCTATTTTTTTAAATTTTAAAATAATCTACTAAATAATTTCGACCCAAATCAGTATTTCTTGTCAGTGTATAATATTTCTTTATTTGGTCAGCAGCAATCTAATAAACCAGATAATGTAAAGTCAGCCAGTCATTATCAAATAATAGATCCAAATTAAGTCCTGATGCCTGTTTTTTTATTGTATGTAAATAACTGACTCCCTGTACGGTATCCCTTTGATATCCCTTGGGTATCAATGCCTCGTTTCTATGCATTAAGTAAATACAAGATTTATTTCTGAGCTCAAGCTTATATTTAATTCACATATAACACAGATTCTATTGTTCCACATTCCCAATATCCTGCCGCAGTTACACTGCACACAAAGAGTTGTACCAAAGAAACACCCTTTAAACACAGAAAATCTCCTAAGGCAATCTGTATGATTAGCAAATAATAAGGTAAAAGATCTTAAACCAGAACAAGCAACAATTATTGACCAATTTAGACCACAGTGATTCAGCAGCAGTGGAGGAATTCTCACTGCAGCACTACAAATGAAAGAGAGGGTGATCCTCCCACACTAAATTTGCAAGCTCCCAGGGATGATGGCCATTTGCGCACTCACCCACATACCCACCAACACAAAACGCCTTCAAAAGACTGAAATCTTTCACCAAAAGGTGACTTTGGAGCAAATGGGACAGCTTTACATCATTCCACCTCACCATGACAGTGATCAGTGTGCACCATGACATCACATCTTGTTTTCAGCACGCTTGTGTGCATGACTTTCATCAAGACTGTTCGAATACGCTCTATGATGAATGCTGCTTTAATATAAACTTAATGAGCAGGTGCCATGAGCCGTTACATAAAGATCTACCAGTATACATTTAAATCAGCTAATAAGCTGACTTAGTATAAATACTGAGAGTAAACAAGTCAATTAGAATTTAACGGTTTATTTTGACTGCAGCAAAACAGTCGTTATGATTAAATGTTTGAAGGGAAAACATATGAACAAAATTGCATGCCTGTCCAAGAGATTGAATTGTAATTAAAAGTGCTACAATCCACAGACAGGCACCTCCTGCAACTTGGGTCGTGTCCCTTTCCGCTGAGTAATCCACCACTGAGAGGTTGTTTGTCTCAACTGACCGTTCCTAAATCCTGAAAGATTATCCAGTAAGTCCAAAGTTGAGTTGCTAATATTTTCTAAGTTGGACAATTTGTGTTGTCCATGGAAACTATAATCAGTAGGTCTAAAATAGCTGTTCCTTTTTCAGCATTTTCCAATGTCAAACGGAACAAAGCGTGAGTCACTTTGGTAAAGCCTCACAACCCATTCACCCTTGTCTTCAAAGTCTTCAATGGCCCATTTTTACTCTGTGGCAGATGGATGTGCCCTTCAGTGTCCTAACATTGAGCCTAGCACCAATGATATCATGAAAGCTTAATGATGAATCTCTCTAAGCCTAATAACCCAGCACACTGCCACAAAACAGATGAATTAAATAAGGATTATATATTGAAGGAACTTCCATCTCATATTATAAAAGCAGGTCCACTCTGCACCTCTACTATACTTTGCTTTGGGCTACAACCAGTATCAATGGGACAATGACTCAGCAGCTAATGCTGTTAGACCCACTGATGTCAGTGGGTGTTTCTCTCTGTAAAAATCCCACCCAAACAGCTGTGCCAGAAAAGAGAACCAAGGAACGACTGAATCATTTCAGAACTGTGAGATGTGTTTAAAATAGTCTCCAGTATCTCCTTAAAAGCTAACGTGGATTTAGACTATCAACTCTTCATCGTATCAGTTAGATTACTTTTAGTTCAAACAGGTCTGATTTAGTTAATTGTTTTGTACTCCTATGATACAGATAATTTCATCAAGAGCAGAATATATTATTACAGTAGATTCAAATGTCAGCTGTGCCGAAAGAGTCATTTTGTGAGTTTAATTAGCCTTCACAATTATTTTCAAACACAGAACGAGTCATCTATTTAGTCATTATTTTTCATGAATGGTCCTTAAGCGGCCAGATGTGCAAATGGATTGCAAACCGAACGAAAGAGAAAGAGGGAAGGAGAGAAAGAGTCACAGACAGCAACGCTGAGTCACGGAGGGCAAACAAATCAGTGGCTGTGTCTCAAAACCTACTGATAAACTAGACAGCATTTTCGGGCATAATAGTCTCGTGGAACATTGTCTAAGTAGGCAGCTCGGTGTTAGGATTGATAATTGCTTATAAATGTATCAAGATTTTTTTTTATGGGGGGGGTTATGTATTCCAATAAATTATAAGAAGAGTGGTAGAGATGACTGTGTATTGGCTGTTCTCAAAACCTGCTGTACCTAGAGAGCATTTTTGGGCATCACAAGGTGTCTAGGAAGGAAGCGTACTAGATTTTGAAATAGAGCCAATATTATTTATCATTATTTTGATTTTAAATATATTCGAAGGAATGAGTCTTTTGAGTCTGTTCTTTTTATTGAATCATAAAGCACAAAACATACTGTGTGATTAGTGTAGTCAGATCCTAGAACGAATGAATTGGGTCGATACTTTTTAGTTAATCAAAACATACAGCGGTTCTTACGAACAGGTGTTGTGCCAAATTTGGTCTCCCTGCCAAATTATTACCCCCCTCGTTGAAGCCGCTACCTGATTGCCTAATCCTAACCTCAACCCCACACCTAATCCTAAACCTACCTATACCAGGGACTTGGACGGGTAATAATCTGCCGGGGGTCAGAATTTGGCACAACACCGGCTCTTTAAATTATGAATCATAAATGACCCGCAAGTTTCTAACTAGATATTTTCATCATGAACTAATAATAGTGTTGTGTTACATTTACAGTAGGACTAATGAAACTTGAAATTAAACAGTTTATTTTTTTTATTAAATATATAGGCTAGTTAGGAAAAATATTTTGATATTTTTCAAACATCTTTGAAAGATAAGTAAAAAAAAATAATAATAATAATAATAATTTCATTTTATCTGACGGCAGCGATAATAATTACATAATCTTGTCCAAATATTTCTTCCACAAAAGTACTAAAAGAATCGTTAATGAACTGCAGTCGTTCAAATAATTTCCCTAACTCTGACATTAATATTTAAGATTACGCCTCAAAACTTTTGAGCATAATATATTCATAGACAAAGACTTACACGTTTAGCATCTTAACACAGCCTACCTAAAATACGCAGAAATGCGTCATGCTGCAAATAATCACTTGAGGTAATCATTTTGCTCAAAAATAATAACAATAAAAACAACTTTAAATAGCAACAGTCAAATACACACATAATTTCACCTGTTAAAACAAACCTTCAAGGCAACAAAGTTAGTCTGTCGGCACGAGCTCTCCACCAACCTCCGTCCATCACCTTAAATTAATCCAGTTAGTTTGGATAAAGCACAGGAAGGCGTTCATCGAACACACCGTCCCCAGACATATGTCGCAATTCCAGGTAGATTTAAACGACTGTCTGGGTATTTAATTACCTAATTCTTTCGTCGTCACGGAACGCGGCAAAAACGCATCATTATGCGTATGTCGCGAGCTCCATAAACCCAGATTACCCGAGCAAAGTCATAAATAATGTCAAGAAGAAAACAAATACGCGGTCAAATAAGGATACGCACCCTCCACGACGTCAGTTTTTTAAGCAAAGTGTCACTGACTGTTTTTAGCTGCACTCTTTGTCCCGACCACTGCGACACTGCGTAAAAGTCACGCCAGTCACCGCATTGCATGCTAGAACGCTGTCTCAGTAGTCTGCATGACAGAAAGTGATACATACCGTATGCTGATGCGGGCCACTTTAACAGTGCGTCGTGTGTCTCGCGACTGATGGGTGTTCGGGAGCGCAGTCACTGCTGTGTGTGTGGGAGGGGCCGGGAGCGTGTGAGGTTGGCAGATTTGGGTTCTCGAGAAGAGCAGGATGGTTGCAGCAACTCTGGCTGCAGCCACCCGCCAATTAAACTACAGATGCAGCTACTGTCTGAAGAAGAGGGGCAGGCGGGGAGGAGGGGGAGTTAGTGACTTTCAATGCACCACAAGTAACCCTTTCATGTCTAATATTGTTATATTATATTATATTATATTATCATATTATATTATATACGTCTGTCACGTATTATACGCCATTATACCTGTAGGCACATTGTAGACATCTGACATTCAGCCTCATATTAGTCACTTACATGGTTTTGAGGAAAACCAAATAAATGACTAATGAACATGATGAACAATGCACAGATACTGGTGAGTTTTTGCTTACGTTTATTGTTGGTGGTATTTATTCATCCCAGTAGCGCAGTGGGTACTCCACTGGGGTACTTTTGTACTCCATTGGCATGGATGCATTGTCATGAAAGTTAGCTTTTCATGCATTTGTGGGTTCAGTCTCACTGATTTTCTTTGTTTTATTGGTCTGTTCTGGCTGCTGCATTGCACCAGCCTCACACAAGTTCTATATAAAGCCTGAAATTGCAATATAAACGAAACTTTGTTAGCTGCATCACACACCCAGTCATGTGATGTAAATATGGCATCCTTGAGGCGACGGCCCACTCCGTGTAGAATAAGGGGCCGTTCACAGAACAAGTTTTTGCTTTCCATTGCGCTGCTTTGCCTTTGTTTTCTATGTAAACAGCATGAGCTAGACAGATGTGTTTGACCGTTGCGTCTTTTGCAGCATTTCGCGCATGACACAGTGTTCTAAAAAATGCCACGGTCGAGTGAACTTTTTTGTTCCATTGCCCTGCGTCTCTCATTTTAACCCCAAAAACTTGTTCTGTGTGAACCGCCCCAAAACAGCTTTTTTTAGACTTTGTTTTTCCATTGTTTTTCTATGTAAATGTGCGTTAGACAGACATCTTTGACCTTTGCGCTCAAGTCTTTCTCAGCATCATGACACGACATTCTAAAAACGTGGTGTTAAAGTAACTTTTAATAAATGTATCTCGACACCTTGCATTTTTTCTCACTCCACTGCCACATCTTGCGCTTTTCAATGCAAAACACTTTCTGTGTGAATGGCTCCTGATACAGTGTGTCTGAAGACTTAATCTCATGTGAATGTGCATCATTTGAATATTTCTCAATATTTCTGTGCATTTTTCATGTGTGAAACTTTTTTAATTAGCAAAAAATTGCACTGTTAAATATCTGGCATTGTTCCAATTACCTCTTCTCAAGTGGCATATCCGTTCATTTTTAGGTCAAGATGATTTGCCAAAATACCAAAATCACCAATTATTTTTCTCAACTTGAGAAGTTAAATTACAATTGAGCCTATTCACTTTAACCCTCATGTTTTTCGGCCTTAAAAATGTCACAATATCATTTCATGTTTTTTTTTCTTCTTCTTCTTCTTCTTTTTTGTGTGTGTGTTTGTGCTTGACCTGAATAAGTTTGCTGCAGGCACTGATGTGTGTGAGGCTTTATGGCATAAGAGATCTTAATTTTGGTGCAGTTTTTTTTTTCTGTGCCCATTCTGTTAGACAGGCCATATTTTCAATTTCCTCTCTGTGGAACAATCTCTGATATATTTTGATCTGTTTTTCAGGCATAATTTACAGTCAAAGCCTCAATTTATGAAGGTTTACTGTCTTAATTTATTCTTCATTCATATGGGTAGCGATTTTGAAATAAATGATTTCCTCCCTCTTTTTTTCTATTGTATTTTTTTTATTCATGTAATTAATAAACAAATCATGTTGTTTCCTACCTTAAAATGCTCTAGGAAACTTGCTGTCATAATCAGTGCATCCATCTAATGATTTATTAAAAACATCATAAAGACAAAGTATGCTAAAATCAGTGCCAGGTCATTTTTTACATTATGGTTTAAGTGCTTTGACTCAAACAGAATCTGCAGTGTTATCAATATCCAAATCATAAATTATTGAGCAGCCTCAATTATGCATGTCTGACCTCTCTCTACTGTTTAGGATGTCAGCACAAATTGCATGAATGAACAGCTCAAAAACACAACAATATTATGTCTTTTTGAAAAAGAAGTAATCTTAATATAGTATATACACTATACTGTTTGGGGTCAGTAAGTTTTTTAATATTTTTAGTCTCTTATACTCACAATTATTATATTATACTCTTATACTTGCAATTATTTGATCAAAAATACAGTAAAAACAGGTTGCATGCATGATTGTGAAATATTATTACAATTTAAAAGAACTGTTTTCTGTTATTATTCTGTATTGTAAGATGTAATTTATTTGTGGGATGGTAAAGCTGAATTTTCAGCATTATTACTCCAGTCTTCATTGTCACAGGATCCTTCAGAAATGATTTTATTATGATAAATATTTTTTAGCATTAACATTATAATATTATAGGTGCTCTTACTGTCACTTTTAATCAAATTAATGCATCTTTGTGTTATGTTCTAGTTCTGTTTTTGTTTTGATTTCATTCTGTTCCCTGTTCTGGTTTGCCTGAGTTTGTTCAGCTACTTTGTTTCCATGGTTACTCATTAGTTACACACCTCTTCTTAGTTCTGTTGATTACTCCGTATATTTAAACCCTTAGTTTCCTCTGTTCATGGTTCAGTGTCATTTCAGTTTACGTGGTTCTTTATGCTATTACACTTTAATTCTCTGGCGTGTTTCCCTTTGGATTTATTATTACAGACTGTTTGTACTCCTTTGTCATTGTGCGTTCATTACAACCACCATATACTTGACAGAACACATAAGCAAAAGAAAAGAAAAGGACTTACCAGCAGTCCTTCCTAGAGCAGGAGCCTCATAACCTCAAGGCCAAAACCAAGGACTTCCTAGATCTGGCGTGCCTCACCCAATACCCGGAACGATCGCCCACTCTGGACCCAGAGCCCAGCCAGTCGCCTCCCACACCCTGCACGGAGCCCTATGCCAGAGCCCACCGCAGACAAGGAGTGCGAGCCTGTCACGATGCCTACACCAGTGCTGACGCCAGAGCATACCGGAGCCCGAGCCTGGCAGAAAGTCTGACCGGATGTGTGAGCCGGCAACACCGTCTGTCACAGTGGAGTACGAGGGCATGGAATGGAGCCCCGCCCACACTCCTGCCAATGAGGGTGAGCTGCATATGGACTCTGGAAAATATTATGAGGATTTGGAAGATGATATTCCCCTGAGTCTCCCATCTCCACTGGTCCCACCCAGCTGCATGTCCGCTGGTCTTGCGTCTCCAATGGTCCCACCCAGCCTCCCTCTCCCACCTCCTCTACCAAAGACAGCCAGTCCTTCAGCCCCGCCTTCGCTGGTTCCCTTCAGTCCCTCGGCTTCCCCTCTGTTGACTACACCCTGATGCATGGATCTGCCTCAGGTCTTCCATTCTCCAGCTCCGCATTGGCAAGTGAATCCCCTGGCTCCGTCTCCAGCTGCCGAGCTCATCGCTCCACCTCAGCTCACCGACCAGTCGGCTCCACCTTGGCTCCTCCCTCCCTCGTCTCCACCTGGGGCCATCATCCTTATGGCTCCACCGGGCTTCCTCATCCCTCCGGCTCCGCCTTGGTCAGTTATCGCTCTGCCTGTGCCACGACACGTTACATTCTAGTTCTGTTTTGAGTTTGTTTCATTCTGTTCCTTGTTCTGGTTTGTTTCCATGGTTACTCATTAGTTCCTCACCTGTTCTTAGTTCTGTTGATTACTCTGTCTGTGTATTTAAACCTTTAGTTTCCTCTATTCTTGGAGTATGCGTATTTGGTGTGCTGTCTGGGGGAGGGCTCAGAGCTCGGAATGATGCCCGAACCCAGAATACTCCCCTGCATCTTTGGTTAGGATAGTAACCAGGCAAGTTTGAGGAGACAAGGTGGTGGAGGGATGCAGAAAAAACTGTTGAGGAACATGGGTGAGTTGGCTATGTATTTATAGGCCTCCTCTTGTGCTGATTGGGTAGATCATTTAAACATGCTCCTCCCGAACTTTGTTAATAAAACATCATTTACCTCTTGTGATTCTTCTGTGTGATTCGCTTTGGATTTATTATTAAAGTCTGTTTGTTTGTACTCCATCATTGTGCACTCATTATAACCACCCTATACGTGACACCTTGCTGAATCAATGTATTAATATCTATCTGAATCAAAGTATTAATATTTGCAAAACGTTAGAAAGGTAGTGTAGTAGTCTATGATATATAATCTGAAAGAATTTTTCGCACTTCCATATTATCGAAATAAGTGATTATTTCCAAAGTCAAGGTTTGTAACAAAGCAGGAATTCTGTGAAAGTCCTTTTTTTTCATTGTATCAGTACCTGCTCACTTCACTTACTGTTTGCTGTTCATCCATAATGTATTACAGTCCTCTCTATGGCCAGCACACTGTAAACATTTTCACAGGAAATCCCTCTGAAACACAATCGTGGTGACATTCATAAAATAAAATATAAAAAAATGCATAGTCAAAATGAGTCTGAGCCAAAACTAAAATCAAAATCTGTCTAATCAGATTGAGTGTTTGATTTGTTCCTCATTTCAGTGCCTGTGCGGAGCCATGAACGTCTCACTGGCCTTTTGTTTTAGTCAAAAACAAAAGACAGCTGAAGATTGCTCAAACAACTGAGGGGAATTGTGTTTGTCCAGCGCTTACAAATATTGTACAGACCACAACTGGATACATTTATTTTCAGAGCTGAATAATATTTGGTGAATTACCCCATTCTCTCAAGGTAACAATGTATGTGTGAGTTTTTATTTTTTGTGTGTTTGTGTCAAGAGCAGCAGCCCTTTCCTGAGCAGTTTAGACTTTATAAAGTGCTTTTAAAATTTTCAGAGGTATGAAGTTTTGGCTCGGGGCCTTAATTATCAGTCTGTCTGAAAGTCATGTGATCGTTCACTTCCTCCTCAGCATCAGTGAAATTCATAATTATGGCTCAGTGCTTGTATTATAAATAGGTCCTCCTTGAAGCTTCAGCTCTAGAGTACCAATTTCCTTTGTGTGTATCCTGGGAGGAAAAGGAAAGAGTCAAATGGGGACCATAAACTTGTACATCGAGGACCTTGTTGCACTCTCAGTGACACTATTACAGAAAATGACTCATTTATTTATTTTTAAACCACGAAAGTAAAGATTTTGTGTGTGCATGCTAACTTTACATCAGCAGCATAAGCATAACACTCTTTACAAGTGTTTGGGGTGGTAAAGAACTGCTTTGGGGGTTTCCGACTCACGGCAGACATACAAGCTAGCAAAGAAATCACTGATAATAGAGTCAGACACCATGAGAGGGAATGTCTGGGTCAGATTCTAGATTTAGTGCCAGCTAGGTGCTGTTAACCAGGACCTTCACAGAAATGATAGATAAGGTCAAGGTTTGGCTGCTTACTTGACTACGATTCCATGAATGGGAAAGATAAAAGACAGCTTTCTCTAGGTATTCTAGACTTTCTGAGAGTGTCTAATGGGAATTTGTGAATCAGACGGGACCAGAAATATCAGAAAATTCTTCTCCAGACCATTACTTTCCTGCCTGCAGACAATCAGTCTTAACCACTGACTCATAGAGCATAACAGTGGTTGAAACGTCTCATTTGGTCTCTATAATAGGATATTCAAGGAGATGAAGCCTGTCAGCAGCTAATGCAGTGATGGTCATAGTTTAATAGAAACCAATTATGGCAGAATCTGATCTTAAAAATCACAGTAAAAACAATTACTCTAATTTTACTGCTTATGTCATTTCTCAGAATACATTAGATATCATAAATCCATATAGTGTCACATAAATAGGGGAACTAGAGTTGTTGCTTGTGCATTTAGTACTTCTCTCCTCACAAAACACACTCATTAGCCCCTCAGATCGGCGCTCACCTTGGCTCATGCCAAGATGCAGGTCACCATGGAAACATAGTAGAAGACGAAAGGAGGAGGTTGAGTGACTCAGTAAAAATGAAAACACTGATCATGCCGTTTCCTCGCCCTGAACCTCCCCGTCAGCCGCAGTTTTAAAAGCTAAACCTCTAGACACTGAGGCTCTGTCTAATCGAGGTCATTCCTGCTGTGAGACGGAGGGGCCTTAAGTTATACCTGCTGATGTTTTCGCTTTTATATAATCTGTTGATGCCACATTTTCGTTTCTGCCAGACATCGAAGGGATCAGTCCTGTTACGCAGCACCTTTGAACTCTAACTTTATAAAATATGAATATAATTGTGCTGTAAGGAAGTATTTCTATAGAAAGACATAATAGGATTTAATTTGCTCTGGTCAAGCTCAGATAGGCTACTTAACACCAATGACAAGACAATTAAATAGATGGACTCTAACAGATAAGACATATACACACAAATAATATATACATATATATGTATGTGTGTGTGTGAAGACTTCAGATGCAAAAGTCTAAATGCTGTCTGAAATTTTCTTCTAAAATGAGCATTTTTATCAAGCTTATATGTTTAGTTTAATTTCAACGGCAATTAATAGGTCCTTTTCATTGCCATTACAGAGAAATAACTGAACATAAACATACAAGCTGAAAATCATTTCTGTATTTTTATCAAACAAAATAAAACTTTTTAAAATTACAATAAACATAAATTTCACAGATGTCTGTTGCGGTTGTTCTTTAATTAACATAATTAGGTGACTCACTCTTATATAAACTTAATTGTGATTTTATGATTAAAAAAATATACACTACTGTGCAAAAGTTTGGGGTTGGTAAGATTTTTTAATGTTTGTGAAAGAAGTCTCACGCTCACAAAAGATGCATTTATTTGATCAAAAATACAGTAAAACTGGAATATTGTGAACTATTATTACAGTTTAAAATAACAGTTTTCTATCTGAATGTATTTTAAAATATTATTGTGAAAAACAAACTCTTACTGATCCCAGACTTTTAAATAGTATATAACTCAATACCTGACCAATATTATTTCCATCTTTAATATTAGTGTGTTGAATATTTTATCCAATATGTTAAGATATATATGATGGGGACATAAAAATGTGCTGCATAATAAGAATGACACAGCAGAATCTTTTAGTCACCTGTCGTATTCAAAAGGCTTCAGAATGCTGAGTAACTCTCAGTGCAGATCATACCCAAGGGCTGTGAGGATATAATCAGGCATAAAACAGGCATGCAGTACTTACCAAAACAGATGAGAATGAGAAAATGTGGATGCATGGAGTGTCTGCAAATACATACATGTATACACTCATATAATATATATGTATATATAAACACATATAATATATATAATAAGGTGTAAAAATATAATTGAGATATAGTTCATTTTGAAGTTTTGTTAAAATGGAGATTATGTGGTTTTTATAATCAATTAACACTGCATTTGTCATTTTTTACAAGATGGACAAAATTTGTCAAAAAAAAAAGTCATTCGGTTTAACCAAAATTTCGGTTTTACCGAATGACACTTTTGGTTATACTGAATGACAATATTTTCAAACAATGCTAACATGCTGATATCTAGCTAGCTAGCAAAATGACAATCAAACATTTTATATTTAGTACAAGTTTTTAAAATATTACAACATTTTCCATGTTTTATAGCGGTTGTACCGAATGACCTGATGTTTCAGGACATGCGTATGAGCAAGTGAAAAAATGAATTTTTCAGATAGTTAAGAGAGCGTTAGATACTTTGCTTCATGACCATGTGGTCCTTTGCAGGTGTATGAATGATGTCACATCCTGTCACATGATATTGACCGCATGATTTGATCCAAAATGGTCCCTTTATATTGGTTACTCCGAATGACAAATTAAATTCATTTTTCCAGACATTCTTTCTCATAACAAAGCAACGACTTCTACACATAATGTTAATACCATTTTGCACTATTTTGATATATGATGTAATAAAATCATGATTGGATCATCATTTGGATTCAATAAAAAAGACCTAGATGTACTACCTTACATACTTTGACTGTCATATATTAAGGCCTTTGGACAAATAAAAATTACCTGTCACATAATTGACTTTCTCAGCATATATAAAAAATATAATATAATATAATATAATATAAAAAATATAAAAAATATTTTTTTCCATAGCTATATATATAGTGACTAATATATATATATATATAAATATATACACACACACCTCTTTTGACATTGTTCTGCATTACTTAGAATATCCATTAGATGGCAGCAGCTCATCAGTTTATATTTAAGAAGTTGATGGGAAAGGACTTAGTACAAAACTGAAAAACATGAATTATATCCTTAATAATAAAAAAATACAGACAATTCAACTTCAAGTCCTTATATGACCGAAAAAATCACAAAATATCCATCAGTCCTAGACAAAGCTATTAATTTAGCCAATACTTTATTTTCCATTTTGTTGTCAATCCCGAATAGAAACAAATCTATTTGTGACCTAGGACAGACACTGAACTCCCATTAGCTTGAATGTCATTGATCTATGCTAAGGTGCATGCTGAATATGATAGGGTAGAATCAATACTGTGGTCCCATTTGCACCATCAGCCCGGGAGCCTTGTGTCTGACAGACCTAGAGCCACAGAAAAGCACAATCTGAGACATCAACCTTTAGTGGGTGTTAACCGTATATCACCCCACAGACCAGTCATCACAATCTAATCTAAGCACACATCACGCCCTTCAGCAGGGTCAGAGGGCATCTCTCCACCTCCCAAGCACTATTTGATCCATTTTTTTGCCATTGCAGTTTATTAGTGGTGCTCTTTTTGTTCTAACCCCAGTAAGCATTTAACTTTGGCACATTGTGCTACAGACATGTATCTTCCTCAGATAGTGTTGCTTATTGAGGAGAGGTGTGCTATTACTATTCTAGGCTGTCAAACTTATGATTTTTGCCGAGCTTGCAATAAAATAAACACAAAAAAATGCTTAAAAAAACTCAGAACACCTTAGAAAACACATTGCCACATCAATAAGTGGCAAAAATTTTGTGAGTCTTTGTGAGTGAGTGAGTGAGTGAGTCATAGAATTGATTCGTTCAAACACTGATTCATTCAGGAACAAAATGACCCTGCATCCAAATGTCCATATTATCCATCCTAAACAGTATGAGAGATTAGAATAAGTGTGTCCCAAAGCATAGTATGTTGAAAAGAGTATGTCAAAAGTCCCCAGATGGTTTATTTCCGGTAGGTTTTTGAAGTGTGGATCAGTGCACACTCTAAAGGATAATATTGGCCACAACAAATTGTGCTTTGGATGAGGATTCGGTTCAGAATTACAAACACAACACAATATGGCGGATATGCGCGACCGACAGTGAGAGGTTTAGATAAAGGTTTGAGTGACTAATAATCAAAGTTTAACCTGATAAAAAATATTCATTAAATGTTATCATTGTTATATTTCATCTGCAATAGCAAAGTGGACTTTTATAAAGATCCGTTTGGCTATTACCTTTTAAATGCATCATTATATATATGAAGAGAGTTCTCCGCATGAAAGACACGCAACTGGCAGATCAACGTGCTACTGTGGAAATTAAATGGAGGAGGATGGAGGATTTTAACTCTGACAAGATGATTGACAGGCCTGTTTATCGTGACTGGATGCGACAGACAGCAACCGCTTAAGGCGCAATAGTATGTCCCAAAGCTTGTGTACTCTTTTGCTACACACTATAAAGTATGTACCTTTTCTTCACAAAAAGAGTACCTACTTTTAGGGTTTAGTATAAAGGATGCAGCACAAGTCTGTATGAGCAAGTCATTGAATCATTCACTCAACTGATTCATTCAAAAACACAGATTCATTCAGGAATGAAACACCCCTGTTGTTTGCTACTATAGGAGAAGTGCAACAGTTCTGTTGAGGCTTAGAGCTTGTGTTCACCACAGATCTTATTTCATTTAACCAAAAATCCAATGACTTCAGGACAATGGAACCAGAAATGCTAACTCATGCTAACTAAAATGTTAAAGGGTTAGTTCACCCAAAAAGGAATATTCTGTCATTTATTACTCACCCTCATGTCGTTCTACACCCGTAAGACCTTCATTAATCTTCAGAACACAAATTGAGATATTTTACTTGAAATCCGATTGGCTCCGTGAGGCCTCCATAGGGAGCAATGACACTTCCTCTGTCAAGATCCATAAAGGTACTAAAAACACATCTAAATCAGTTCATGTGAGTACAGTGGTTCAATATTAATATTATTAAGCGACGAGAATATTTTTGGAGCGCCAAAAAACAAAATAGCGACTTATTTAGAGATGACAGATTTCAAAAGACTGCTTCAGGAAGATTCGCAGCATAAATGAATCAGAGTGTATCGAATCATGAATCGGATCGTGGGTCAAACCGCCAAACTGCTGAAATCACGTGACTTTGGCGCTCCGAACTGCAGATTCGACACACTGATTCATTTGTGCTCCAATGCTTTCTGAAGCAGTGTTTTGAAATCGGCCATCACTAAATAAGTCGTTATTTTGTTTTTTTGCCGCACCAAAAGTATTCTCGTCGCTTTATAATATTAATATTGAGCCACTGTACTCACATGAACTGATATAAATATGTTTTTAGTACCTTTATGGATCTTGACAGAGGAAGTGACATCGGAACGAAAATATCTTAATTTGTATTCTGAAGATTAATGAAGGTCTTACGGGTGTGAAACGACATGAGGGTGAGTAATAAATGACAGAATTTTCATTTTTGGGTGAACTAACCCTTTAACTTGTTTTCCCTGTTTTGGCCTACAGAAAATCATCATTCCTGCAGCACACTCTTATTATCATTTATTGAATATCGACTGTGATTACTAGCCTATATATTTGAAAACAAAAGCATTTTTGGTTTTGTTACATTACTAAATGATATTACCATTTACATTAAATTTCCAGGTACTGTATAATTCACCCCCTCCAACCACAGCTTAAGGTTTAAAATGGTTAGTAAAGCACTTCTCAGCAGTTAGGAAATGAATAGCATGCTAGCCTTTTATCACTTTTATACCGTCCGAGGCACATTTGAGCCTTATGATTGTGCCTCAGCTCAAGTTACTACACAGATCAAGGTCCGTCCCGCCCTACACACACACACTGCAGCAGTCAAGCAATGGCTCTGCAGCTCCCCTCCTCCTGACACAGCTCTTTGATTAGCACTGTGCCAGGCAGTACAGTGAAGGCAGCACCCGTGCAAACACACATGCTGGAGTCCGTGGAGAGATTCTCAGCACTGCATTGGCTGCATGCTGTGCATGTTATCTGTGAGCTTGCTGTAAGCAAGAACACTGCAGTGTGACCTTGGGCTGGCAGTATGTGTATGAATAGCTTGATTTCCAACTATTTATTTATGTGTGGTATAAATGAATGGAAAATGTATGTCTTAAAGGGATAGTTCACCCAAAAATGACAATTCTGTCATCATTCACTCCCCCTCAAGTTGTTGCAAACCTCTATGAATGTCGTTCTGCTGTATTCAAATGGACGAATGTTTGTAACCAACAGATTTCGCCCCCCATTGACTACGATAGTAGGAAAAAAAAATACTATGGCAGTCAGGATCTGTTTCGTTACTCATATTCTTCCAAATATTTTCCTTTGTGTTCAACAGAACAAAGAAATGTATACAGGTTTGGAACAAATTGATGACAAATGATGACAATTTTAAATTTTGGGTGAACCATCCCTTTAACCATGTAATTGTTTACTTAGCTTTGAGCTTATACAGTTTATCTTCATCTAGATGTCACCCTTTCAGTTGGACTGACCTCTGACCTCGGCTGAGAACTGGGCGGAATGTCTGGTTATGAAAAGCTGGAGTTGTTGGTCCAGATCACATTCTGACACATTGATGTCCCAGGAACGGATACCTGCAGGTACAGAGAGACATGTGACATGATTAATATGAGCACAGTACGCAATGTTCATCCACATCCTCATTTGACATCTTTCTTTAGTATATCATATTATATTATATTAACAATTTGTGTAAGGCGAGTTGAAAAATTTAAATAAATTTCCTTAAAGGATTAGTTCACTTTCAAATCAAATTTTCTTGATAATTTACTCACCCCCATGTTATCCAAGATGTTCATGTCTTTCTTTCATCACTTCGAAAAGAAATTAAGGTTTTTGATGAAAACATTCCAGGATTATTCTCCTTATAGTGGACTTCAATGGTCTCCAAACGGTTGAAGGTCAAAATGACAGTTTCAGTGCAGCTTCAAAGGGCTTTAAATGATACCAGACGAGGAATAAGGGTTTTATCTAGCAAAATGATTGGTCATTTTCTAAAAAAATACAGCTGTGTATGCTTTATAAACACAAATTATCGCCTTGAACATACTTTCGCTTTCCGCATTCTTCAAAATGCTTACGCTGGAATGTTTTCATCAAAAACCTTAATTTCTTTTCGACTGAAGAAAGAAAGACATGAACATCTTGGATGACATGGGGGTGAGTAAATTATCAGGAAAATTTTACTTAAAAGTGGACTAATCCTTTAAAATTTCTTATGTATATCATGCCATTTTTTTATTACAAATTATTATATTACTTAATATAATATATAATAACAATTTGAGTAACAAGAATTGATATACATTTCAATTTTATATTTATAATATTAATAATGTACTTGTAATATTAATAATTTTCAGTTTAATAAACTTTCTGTTTATATTCAGGTTTAAATTTAATATTTTTAATATAGCTTCAGACATCTGCCATATAGTTCTTAAAATGAATTTCAGTGTGTTGTGCTCAGAATATTCATTGAGTATTACATAAGATCCCAAAAGTTCAGATGTCTCTTAAGCTCCTACTGCACTGAACTTCAAAGTCCAAATTGGAGAATTAAGGAATGAAATGAAATCTCTATTCCTCTTAACTCTCCTTGGCTGTGTCCTTCCTCTCTTCTTCATACAGATGAAGGGCTGTTTTCCTCAAATTCTGTTTTGCTTTGTAGATGAAGTGTAAATGTTGCAAACACTGCAGTGTTTGTCCTCAGAAATGCTGTGTCATTGGGATTTAAAACAGGTAATGACCGCAGAGATGAACGGATACTTCTATTTCCTCAGAATAAGATTTACAGCCTATAGAAACATGACGTTCCTTACAGTATTGATTTTATTCTCATCGATATGCTAATTGCTGATTAAATGTCTGTTAGGAAGAATGGGAGGCTTCTAGATGTCCAAACATTAGAAAATGCTGCAAGATTGTAAATGCACTGATGTAACAAGTCTACCATAGTTGACCCTGAATATTATTTTACAATTTGGTTGTTTCTCAGCGGCTCTGATTTGTTATTTTATACAAGTTATGGACTTTTTGAGCAGTTTTAAACTCAAAAGTTCAGCTTCATGTTCATTGGAAAAAATGCTAGTAGTTAATTCGGCAAACCAACATTTTTTGTCTCTAAAGAAGCTTGAAATGGTTATGCATGCTTTTCGATTGGATTACTGCAACTCATTGCATATCGGTGCTCCTCGGTCATGTGTTTCACGTCCGCAGTTGGTTCCGAATGCAGCGGCTCGGCTTCTTTCTGGGAAACGCAAACATGAGTCTATTACGCCAGTTTTGATCTCATTACATTGGCTGCCAGTCAAATATAGAATTGATTTTAAAATGTTATTTTTTGGCTATAAATCTCTTCATAATCAGGCTCCACTGTATCTATCTGATTTGTTACATCCATACACTCAGTCAAGAGCACTCTGATTCTGGTTTATTGCCTCAAAAACAGAGGTGATCGTGCTTTTTCTGTTGTTGGCCCTAAGTTGTGGAATAGTCTCCCAATTCATATCCGAGCTGCCTCAACTCTGTTTATTTTTAAGTCTACTTTTAAAACTTGTTACTTCTCCCTGGCATTTAATATTTCTTGACTTGCTGTGCAATGATCCTTTATTTTAGTGAACCTCATCCATTTTTCAGTGTGTGTTTTATAGATTGTGTCTTATTGTTTGTAATTTTGTTCTGTTTTGCATACTCTGTGCAGCACTTTGGTCGGCTTCGGTTGTTTAAATGTGCTATATAAATAAATATTGTATTGTATTGTATTTTATAACAAAAAAGTTGGCAGATAAACAATAAAACATATTTTAGATTACTAAAATAAAGGTGTTATGATAAAAAAACAGCAATCAGTAGATGAAGAGAGTTCTGCCATATGATTTTAAATTTAATGTATTTTCTGTAAACTATAGTTACATAATATGTGCACTTTGAAAAAAAATAAAAAATCCAACCCACCATAATTAAAATGTTGCATTTATTTACTGCTTTCAAGTTCATTGCACATTTTTCGGCCACTTTACAGATGAATAAATCAGAGTTGAAACTCTGAAAATCGTGTAAAAAATGATCAAAATGGCTGTGACAAGCTAAAAGTTTGGAATCAAAGACATTTTAAAAATTCTAAAAAAAATAAAATAATATAAAATACAGTGTTTCAATTGCTCAAGTCTATAAAAATTCTATATCTATACAATAAGTTAAGGGCTACAATTGTCAATCTCTTTATTAAACATAAGCTTAAATGTTCATGAAGATGTTTCTATTGAATAAAAGGCTGTGTTTCATTGGCTAGTTTATATTTGAAAAGATAAACAGCATTAGGGACACTCCTACTACTGTCATATTGATCACAGCCCTAGAGTAAGTATAAGTTTAAACACCTGCCCAAAAATATAGTGGTAAATAAACAACATCATAAACAGCAATAATATCACAAAACCCCCAACCTTACATACCTTAAAAACTGCAGCTTCATCAATTTCGTGTAAAAATGCACAATTCATGGCGCAGTGCTCAGTGCAGTCACGCGAGGTCGCCGCAGTGTGCTGCTGTAACTAGTATGCAATAAAGGTTTCATCGGATATTATAATGCTTATAAGAAGTACAGAAGACAGGCGATGTGTATGTACCATTAAACAAATTATATCTTTGGAAATTGGCATTTGCAACGTCGTTTTGACTGAACGTCCAAGATTATGTGAACACGCCCACCGCAGTATGCAAGTATGCAGTCTATATAGCAGTAAACTTGCGTTAAATGAAGTTATATGACATTTCTCTGATTTATTTATTTATTTATTTTAAAATATCCCATAATGACTTAATATAAATATAAGGTTAAATAATTATTAGAATGAGAATCTAGAGTTGTTTTTGTTTTTTTGTTTTTAAATCAGGAAAAATCTGTCATATTGAGTGGTAGAGGAGGCATGCTTTCAATAACAAAGGCTCACCGCGCTCTATGTGCTGTCTGGCGGCGTTCAGCTGATGCTCTGTCGCGATCTCTCCGATCACGATGAGCATGTAAAAGTTTCCCTGGCTGGAGGTCGGGCCGCGCCGGCGGAGATGGCCGGGATGCTGAAACCGCTCTTCGGTGCCCGACTGCTCGCGGTCCTCGTCCTCCTCCACCGCTGCCAGCGCACCTCGGGGCGGGATCTCCATGGAAACAACCCCTGGAACCGACGCCAGGCCCGCAGTTATCTCCATGACAACTGCTGCCACCTGCCCTGTCTGCAAAGTTAAGACAGGGAGGGCTGCTGAAACTATGCGAAACTAGGCGCTGTTTACCTGCGTGTGATTGGTCAAAAGACCATGCAGCTGTGTGATGTCACGCTCGACGGCAAAAAAAAAAAAAAAAATTGCGTCGCGATGCAAATACGACGCATAACGAGAATGTCTGAATATTCAGCTGGTATGTAATTTAATTGTTGTTTAATAAGGTTTAATTATTACAGTGTTTATAAGTAGGCATATAATGATTGAATTCAACATTCAACAAAATAAATGTGTGTCCCGAACGTCGTTCACGTTTGTTTACATTCATGTTCTCACAACATCGCATTGTTGAGAGATTGACGCCGATTTTTACTCACATTTGGCGATTGGCGACAATGGCGAGTGTTAATTTTAGGCCTGTAGATAGATATGGTACCTCATTTTATTATTTAATTATAATTTTGATATTATATAAAGCTAATTTTTATTATTATGAGTCAAAAGACGATGATGTGTGAAATAACACTAATAAACGGACTCCTCTGGTATCCAATCTGCACGTCCTGATATTGCTAAACGTTCCTGGGTCAACATATTTTGTTGATCCTGGAACAACATTCTAGTTTGAAAATGTAGTCTTAACCCTATCACTACCCCTAAACCTAACCCTACCCAGAAGTTATCCTAAAAATCAAAAGGAAATATAGATGAATAACACTGATGTAGAAGTACCAATTCATGATTTTAAATCTAAACTTGACATAATCTGTGAACTTGTCCCTCAAATCTGATTGGTTGATTTGAATGTTGTTCCAGGATCAACATAAATGTTGACCCAGGAACATGTTGAACTCAGAAATATCAGGTTATGCATCTAATCTACTGTAATAATCCTTTGAGATCTGCATGGCATTAAATGACAAAAACTAATTAAAAAAAAAAATACACCAGAGAAAAGTTAATAGACATGGGTTTGAGTGGTGCAAGGCCTACATGTACAGTACTTTTCATTCATCCTTAAAGGGACAGTTCACCCAAAAATTAAAATTTTGTAATTACTCAATCTCAAGTGGTTCCAAATCTGTATGAGTTTCTTTCTTCGGTTGAGCACTAAAGAAGATATTTTAAAGAATGTTGGTAACCATGCAGCTGATGGACCCCATTGACTTCCATTGTAGGAAAAAAAATACTATGGAAGTCAATGGGGTCCGTCATACCAACATTCTTTACAATATCTTCTTTTGTGTTCAACAGAAGAAAGAAACTCATATAGGTTTGGAACAACATGAGGGTGAGTAAATGATGACAGAATTTTCATTTTTGGCTGAACTATCACTTTAATGTTGCCCAAATCAGCCATTTCCTAAATGTTAGTGTAACCAGCCATTAAAAAACAGAGAGAAAAATGAGGGAGATGTGATGGAAATAAATAAATAAGAGTTTGGGCTTTCCCTCTGAAGGTGAGTTTGCATGCTGAAGCACCTGTCTGGCCTTGGGCTGGATTTTCTAGTGAGTCAGCAGTATGTTTGTCTAATAGAAATGAGCCGATACTGCACTCTGCTGGACTTATTAGACAAGTGCAGTGCCCACCTTTCTGAAAATATTTATGACAGTAATTGTTGTTTGTCATTTAGAAATGAACAGACTGCATACACAACATTTCAGATACAATAAACGTATAAATGCTTTGTATGGACCAAGTAGTGAGTGAACAATCTTGCAACCTCAGTTACTCCCTAATTGTTTTCTGATTCCTCAGCACATCTGGGATTTAAAGTACAGACATTTTGACTGACAAGTCCGAATTTTTTTTTTGCTGTTTGCCCACTATACTGCCATATTAGATGCTGAGCTGAAGAGCTGAAATGGATCTGGCAGTTTTTCACATAAGCTGTATAGCAAGTACTTCACAAATCCAGACGGCAGGTAGGATGACACTGCAGTACTGCTCTCTGATCCATCAGGTGATGCTGGTATTTTTAGCTGCAAGCTGTCAAATTGGATAGTAACTAGAAAGGCTCACCCATGAATGCAAGCAGAAGGAAATTATCAAGGTAAGTCATCTGAAGGTCCAAGGTGCTTGAGGTCCAACGAATCTCAACAACAAAGAAATGGGTGTAAAGAGTAACCATATTTGAGTAAAAGTACAGATTTCATAGTTAAAATGATTCCATTACAAGTTACAAGTCACCAATTACGAAACAACTTGAGTAAAAGTCTTATTTTAACAGCACTGAAGTATTTTACTCATACTGCATGTAGGTTCAAAGATGCACTAGTCCTCGATACCTAAGACACATGCCAGTGAAAATAAGAAACAATTGATTTGTAAGATGAGAAATGCTTAATTTCTAAAATCTAAATAAATTTTAACACCTCAATACTGCAATAAATCTAGGTCGACACAACAGCCTCTTAAATGTCTACAAACTCTCAAGTCTTATCTTATTCTAGGTCTTATCAATATAACGGATAAATAAAATAATGTTAAATAAAACTAAATAGTCAAAGTCTACTTGCACTGGAGCCTCATCACCAGCTGCAGTCATGACCTCATCTCCTTAATCAAACACCTGCGATCAGCAACTACCTGCTAATGCACTCACATTCACGTAAAGTAGCCTTGTTAACAAGTTTTGGGTGAGTAAAGGCAAAATGCACAAAATATAGTATCTTAGATGGCAATATCAAGTCTTTATATCACACTGTAAAACCCAATAAGTTCAGAATACTCAAAACATTTGAGGAAACTTATTACCTCAAAACATTTAAGTAAACTAACTCATTTTTTTAAAGTTGGTAGAACTTAAAATTTTTGTGACAAGTGGGGCGGGGCTGAGAGCCATGGAAGCGGATCAAGGCCAGTGTGGTGCAAACAATCCCGTCACCAGGATCCCTTTCCCAACTCATCATAATGTTAATTACATATAGTTAATTTACATAAACATCACATTCAGATCTTGGTTAAATGTTACATAGCAAATAACACATGCTATTATAACTATCAGAGAGACATTATCAGAGAGTCATTACACACTTGCATATATATAATCAAACAACATATGTGGTCTTAAATGTTTTGCAGCTCATCCTCAACCTAACTACAGGCTCTACTCTTCACCACAGTACAAAACTAATAACATAACAGAACCCCCCTGAATCCCAACATAACACAACATTAAACATTAACTTATATCTCCATATGTTAATCTTGTGCAAAAACACGCAAAATAACACTTAATTTCTACAGTTATTTATATGGTCTGATGCAAAGCATGCTGGGAATTAGAAATCTGCTGCAGCTCAACTCAGTCATATTAAGTTCAGCTTACTACAATGAAATTTTGAGTTCATGCAACTTTTTTCTATTAAGTACAATGAACTTTCATTATTATTTAAGTGAAACAAACTCATTTAATTTAATTTCACTGTTCGGTTTTACAGTGCAGGAACAAACTGCTGCAGAAAAAGTTAGCTGCCATGCAAAATGTAATGTAACTGCATTGCTCATCATAAATGTAGCAGACTAAAAAGTACATTTACTTGCTCAAAAATGTAGTCAAGTAGAGAGTTAAAGTTGCTAATATCAACTCAGTACAAATAAGTAGCCAAAAAGATACTTAAGTACAGTAACTAATTACATTTACTCAAATACTTCATACCACTGGTAATATAAAATATAATATAAAAATATAATATAATAACTTATTTCTAAAATTCATTGTCATATTTTCATATAATTGTAGAATTGTAAAATGTTATATATTATATTTATTGCTTTATTTCACTTTTATAATATTTATTGATATACTTTAGATATCATTTATATTAAAGTTTAGATGAAAATGCTGTCATTAATTACTCGCCCTCATGTCGTTCCACACATAGAAAAAAAACAAAAAGAATAATAGAATCCACATAGTATGAATAACTACAAAATAATATCACAATATGCAAAGTTATATATATACAGTGGAATTAAATAATGCAAACAACAAAGTATCAGTACATTAGCAGCAACGCTTAACTGTTCAATGTTAATGTTATTTTAATGTCAAACTGCCAAAGTCATGTGAACCATTGGAATTCTGAAATATTTCGAAACACTTTTGATGTAACAAAGCCTCGTTTACTGAAATCATGTGACTTTGGCAGTTTGATACATGCTCTGAACCACTGATTCGAAACAAAAGATTCATAAAGCTTCAAATCAGCGTTTTGAAATCACCCATCACTAGATATTGTTAAATAAAGTCATTATTTCGTTTTTTTGGCACACAAAATTATTCTCATCGCTTCATAACATTAAGATTGAACCACTGTAGTCACATGAACTGTTTTAAATATGTCTTTAGTAGCTTTCTGGGCATCTGAAAGTGTTAAGTAATTATCTTGCTGGCAATGCAGGCCTCACTGAGCCATCGGATTTGTTCTGAAGATGAATGGTCTTGCAGGTGTAGAACGACATGAGGGTGAGTAATTAATGACAGAATTTTCATTTTTGGGTGAACTAACCCTTTAAGTTCTCATTTTTTAGCAGCAAGCTGCCATATTGGATAATTAGAATGCAATCAGACAGAAATGAGCAAAGTCTGAAGCTTGTGCTTCAGGTCCAAACCTAAATCTCAACTTTAGTGAAATGAAAAAGTGCAAAAGTTGCTAAGAATTCCTAAACAATGTGTCACCAAAACAAAGTGGCACATGCAGCTGTTTTATTGTGTTTTATGAAAATATTAAATTAATAAATAATAATTTTAAATATATTTTTAATGTATTTTTAAATATAAAAAATTTAAATGTTATGTTAAGCTTTACTAAAATTTCTCAGCTATCTCAGAGTCTGATCTTAGATCAAATTTGTTCTTTCTGAAGTAGAACCTTATTAGTAGGCCTACTGAGCAAATAATTGAGCTCTGTCAATGTCAATTTCACACAAGAAGCATCATCTCCAAGCAGTACTGTCCTGATTAAGTGGCCATTCAATCAACCTCACAATCACCAAGTGATTACAGGTATGAACATTTTCAATCCTCCACAATGACAGCAGCAGAAAATCCATTTAGGGTAGAAGTAATTCAGCACTGCCGTCTTTCAGCTTTTCAAAGCCATATAAAGCCAGGCCCAAATTTTATTTTATGTCTCTAGGGGGCAACATCACACCCTTTTTTTAATTCCAAAAATGATGAAATATTGATCTGCAAAAAGGGTTTTGGGGAGCAGCATACATATGTGGCATCAGTGACAAAGCCGAGCAATAAGTCTTAAGGCACACATAAGCACAAAGAAGGTGAGGCCGGATGTGGCCTCTGCTGGGCATAACAACTGATCGAATACATAACCATCAGACCAAAATGAAAATCGTCTGTCTGACATAGTTCCTGACAGCTGGACGCTTTATAGATAGATTTACAGCTCCCTTCTGTGAAGCCGCCAATTGCTAATGTGTTATGCTAGGCTAATGTCATCATCGTCTTATTATCCGTACAAGAGGCACTTTTTACATCATTTGTCCAAGTCAGACGGAATATTAAATTCAAAAGGCAAGCATTTTAACTTTTTTAATCAACTTATGTTCCCCTATTTGATTCGAATGACATTATGGATTCCTTTTGAAGTCTCTGATCACAAAACTCAGATTCTGACTTGTAAGGCTAAGACCTCGCTTCCAGAAAATGCCCTAGACGTCTCAACATATGCTAGCTACTTGTCAGAACCTTGTTTAGCTTTTGTTTGGAGCGAGTAGCAGTAAATTGTTTCCAAAAAGAGAAATAAGAGATCGATGCAGCACTTACAGGCAAAGGATAAGTATTTTCAGGGCTCTACAGATTGATGCTAACCTGGTGCCACTTTATGCAGTATTTAGAAATTATTCACTATTATTATTTTATAACTAATGTTTATTTATTTATTTTTTTGCTATGTTTCTCCTGTGGACCTACAGTAGCATTCTGTGCAGTTTTATAAAGTTAAATATAGGCTAATATGATATAAATATGATAATAAATAGGCTACTGTAGAATAGGTGAAAAACTGATTTGTTTACACAATGCTATTCAGTTATTAATCAGTTTATTAAGTGGCAATGAGTGATGGTCTAAGTTTTTTTTTTCTTCTCATTTTACAGAATCTGAATGTGGAAACTAAACTTCATTAATGTTTTGGAGGTGAGTCCAACTGAAGAGGCAATAAACAGACTCTTATTAATCTTATTTTAGACGTTGTCATCCAGATAAAACACGACTGTCCAGTATTTTAACAATAAAAAAATGTTCAACTAATTGTGCCGAGTTCATGAATTTATTATTATCATTATAGCTTTACTTTCGTAGAAACTTCAATCATTTGAATCATCCGTAATAATCAGTAGTTGTATATCTTAAAGTTTTATGGCAAAAAGTCGTCTTTAAAATCATTTTTATTGTCTTTTTATCAAAAACATAATCACATTTTTCATATTATGCAAGTATAGAAGTAACCGATACACAGACAATTTTACAAAACAAGTTTGCACTTTAATGCACAAAACAGCAGATTAACATTAAATATGACAGTATCACATGTTTACATCACAAATATTTGAAGAACAATTTCTTTACAACTTTGCGTCAGTGTCTTCAGTCTCTTCACTTAAAAAAATATTAATATAAATAAAATTGTAGTTATTTATGATATATAATGCATATGGATTCCCTCAATTTCATTACAATCCGTTCCGAAATGTATGTTTCCATCACAAACACTTTAACAAGAAAAAGTTGCAGAGAGCTCCGCGCGGACAATCGCACATCTTTCCGATTCGAGAGCCTTTTCTGATCGCGCACTGCTCCCCCAAATCACACTAGCAAGAGAAAACAGGAGAGATCGTGTTACTTTTGCCATTACAGCATTTGAGTTAGTGCGTAAAAGCGCACTTGTTAAGGCTTATGTTTGGACACACGTAGTAGATCATAAAGTAATAGGAATTTTCATCTAACAAATATTATTTATTGATAAACAAATGGAGTAGGAGATGTTTTACTTAAGCGATGAAAACAGCCAAGACATTCATGCAACAGTACCAGTGTTGCGCAATGACCAATGTCGCCAGCACAAGCAACACGCACTTATACGCAATGTTAAAATGTATAATATAAATATACCATGGGGACTTGACCAAATTTCTTCTCCCAAGGTGGAATTCGTTTCGTCTGCAGCTTTTCCAGAACTTCTTGCAGAGCCCCGAGCTGGTTTGACAAAACATGTTTCTATTCAGTCCCTTTAGTCAAATATCTTTAAAAACATGCCAATATAACATTTCACACAAAAATCAAGCCAAGTTGTGGCACTTTTGTGTAAATACACGATGTTGTCTAAGTTAAGCTTTCTATTGCGCAATAAAGATTGAATTACTCACAAGTTGTTTTTCACTTGTCAGGTTTGGGTCTTTGGGGTAAAAGTCTCTGATGGCTCTCGTGTCCAGTTCCACCTCTGTCTCCGGCTCAGAGTCGTTCGCTCTGGCTCCGGTCAACAAGCAGAGCAGCAGCGCGCACACAGCCATGCGCGTCCTCAGACTGGAGCTCTCCATGGTCCTGAATGGAGGGAGCTTTGGCACTTGAGCGCGCAACACCGTTATACGTCTCAGTTAAAAGTTTTGGCGCAAATAAACCATCTCGACAGCCTTGCACCCTTTTATGTGCTCCACAGTGCATGCATTTATGTGATCTGTTGTCGCCCCGCCTTTAACATTGATTTCGTTCGCACGTAAGCGCGATCAGTCATTGCGTATGCGCTGGAGACAAGTCATCAAATGCGTTAATGTTGCCCCCGGAATTTTATATGTTCAACTTCACTAAGGACACATCCGTCTATGTGTTTTGACTCAAGTTGTGAGGAGCAGATAAAAATACTGCAGGCGCTTTTGATTGTATAAGCGCAGCTTTTGAACATTTTAGGGCATGGATAGCTGTTTAAGTCTGAATGCATAAGACTTTGTATGGATATGTAATATTCATATACATGTCCATTTAAATATAATATATGTAACTTTATAATAACTTTAAATATGTCATTTGAGCTTACAATCTGGGTGTAGTTAAATACTGGGTGACCACGTACAGATAGATAGATAGATAGATAGATAGATAGATAGATAGATAGATAGATAGATAGATAGATAGATAGATAGATAGATAGATAGATAGATAGATAAAGTTTATCTATCTATCTATCATATTTGGAGTCAAGCATCTGTTTTTAGATAGATAGATAGATAGATAGATAGATAGATAGATAGATAGATAGATAGATAGATAGATAGACAGATGGATCTATCTATCTATCTATCATCATATTTGGAGTCAATCATCTGTTTTTAGATAGATAGATATATAGATAGATAGATATATAGATAGATAGATATATAGATAGATAGATAGATCCATCTATCTATCTATCTATCTATCTATCTATCTATCTATCTATCTATCTATCTATCTATCTATCTATCTATCTATCTATCATATTTGGAGATAGATAGCATCTGTTTTTAGATAGATAGATAGATAGATAGATAGATAGATAGATAGATATATAGATAGATATATAGATAGATAGATATATAGATAGATAGATAGATCCATCTATCTATCTATCTATCTATCATCATATATGGAGTCAATCATCTGTTTTTAGATAGATAGATATATAGATAGATAGATAGATAGATAGATAGATCCATCTATCTATCTATCATATTTGGAGTCAATCATCTGTTTTTAGATAGATATATAGATAGATAGATATATAGATATATAGATAGATAGATATATAGATAGATAGATCCATCTATCTATCTATCATATTTGGAGTCAATCATCTGTTTTTAGATAGATAGATAGATAGATAGATAGATAGATAGATAGATAGATAGATAGATAGATAGATAGATAGATAGATATATAGATAGATAGATAGATAGATATATAGATAGATAGATAGATCCATCTATCTATCTATCTATCTATCTATCTATCTATCTATCATCATATATGGAGTCAATCATCTGTTTTTAGATAGATAGATATATAGATAGATAGATAGATAGATAGATAGATAGATAGATAGATAGATAGATCCATCTATCTATCTATCTATCTATCATATTTGGAGTCAAGCATCTGTTTTTAGATAGATAGATAGATAGATCTATTTATCTATCTATCTAAAAACAGATGCTTGACTCCAAATATGCTTCAAACAGGTACATAATACATTATTGAAATAAAAGTATTTGAAATTATGTGGTTGCATAAATTAAAAGTTATTTGATTTATTTAGCATATCAATGCATAAACCTCTCATAAACTTCAAAGGAGAACTTCTGAAACATTCTAATATTTTATGAGTGATAATGTGAAGAGGAAGTTTGCTTATTAGTGATTTGAGAAAAAGCTGAATAATGCTGTCATTTAAAGTTTAATTGCAAGGGGGCAAGAGCCATCTGCACTCTGAAAGTGACACCCAACTACTTAAGCACGTCTAGACTTGTCTAAGTCTCACTGGAATGTGAATAGGGATTTTTTATTTCAAGGAAAAAAACAGTTTTCCAATGGAAGGCTTTTTTCCTTGGGTAGATATAATAGGCTAATATTTTTGCCCGTCTATGACGTCACATGTAGAGGAAATTATTTTGAGGTTGAATTTGATTGGCTATTTGTGTATCAACAGATCAAATAATTTCTGCCTGACAACATTCACATTAAGCATGAATTTGGAGAATACGTCTTATAGTTAGGGTGTTACATTCATTTGTGGAAATAAAATACGTTTCCTGTAAGCTATATGCCTGGGATTAACTCGTACAAGCGTTCTATCCGAAGGTGATGGTTTTTAATTTCCCAACAGGACACTTTAACAATGGGTGTGAGGCATATGACTCACTCTCCTTAGTCCACATTCATATTAAAACATAACCGATCAATGGCAAACACACCAAGTGTTTTTAGAAAAATTCAGCCAATCTCCTGGGTTCATACAAAGCTTTTGAAAAACACAGGTTGGGGTTTGTTAACATTCGCTTCCATATTTTATTTTGTTGCAAAATTCTCATTCTTCTAAATGACAATGGATGCCACAAAATAATAAGCTGGAAATAAAATGACTGGAAAGATTTGGCCCATAACCCCTGTCAATGAGTTCATAAATCAAACAGTGTGGTGAACAAACTCGTTCTTCTTTCCAAACAGGACTGGATCGGAAATAGAGGTCATGGGTGAATGAAAACCATTTTCAAGTGTACAACATGTTCCCGAACCCTTATTAAAAATACATCCACCAGACAATCTTATATTGAAGAATCAGAGATTTGCATGCACGTGTATGGTTTAAAATCACAAAATATCTCAACATACAGTAACTCTCTAATCTGGATGCTTTATTAAAAACAATCACTCTCTTGGCTAGTGTGGCAAGCATGCTTTAGCTAGAAGTAGAAACTGTCCAATGCATTGGTAGTGAAGACAAATATTTTGCCTTTCATATATTACAGCGGAAAACCATGGGATATTGACAGTTTATGATCAAAAGGATGGTCGTCATCCATCAACTAGCTATTCAGATGTTAAAATCACACAATTCAAAAATTTGCCAGTGACATTTGCCTAAGGCCTTGGAAACAGGGTGTTTTCACAGCAAGTGCAAAAAACCTTCAGCTATTTTTAGCACTGCAGTAGTGTTGAGTTAAGGGGTTTAAAATCTTACCCTTGTTCCACTGCCATATTCGGTCTTCGCTATGGGGCATGATTTGATTCCCATTTGTCTCCTTGGGATCCGCTTATGTCTGCCCACGTCTGCATGTCTTCCAAAAACCCCATTTGTCTCCTCAACCTCCCAAACTTCATCCCCAGTCCCATAACCCCTGCAGTGTTTGACACACCATGCTTTTTCCTATGATTAACCTATCAGTCTCTCTGTAATTTATGCATTGAGAAAAGTACAAAGACATCTAAATTCATGGTTACAGATTATTAACGATAAATGAGCTATGTTCAACAGGTTAAAGGTGACGCACAACGTGATTTAGCCAAGTAAAGTAAGAACTTCGCCATATTACCTCACAAATAAGAGGGACTGGGTTAGAATTCTACACTTAAAGGCAACACGTAGGTTTTTCACTCTTACAATACTTACCTTTCAAAGAGTACATCAGTCTTTTGCTTGTTCGCGATATCATCATTGATTTCACGAACTAACATCACGCGACCCGTTTAAATAACGACGCGTCTCGCTGTTGCGCATCAGTTAGACACAATTCTGTATCAAACAGTTTATCCTGAAGAGACTTTAATAAAAACGGCATCTTACAATTAACGCATTCTCCGTCAATGATTTTCCCTCAAACGCTGAAATAAAGCGCGCGAAAGTTTCTGTGACTGTAAATATTGCGTATTTAATGAGGGAAGCATGTTTCGTTAATGATTGGACGATTTGCTTGTTGCTAAACAACTGGCTAACTTCCTGCTTGGCTAAATTATGGTTACTGTTTTGTTTTGAATCAGCCCGGTCATAAATAAGTTCAACGAAGCAAGTTATATTTCACAAGCTATTAATTCGTTAGTGCATCATATCCACTGTTGCAGAAAGGGAAATGGGGACTATGTCTTAATTATGCATTTAACACAATCATGTAAGGTTATCATAAAGTGACAGTCACTGAATGTGAACAAATTGGTCATTATTGTGTCCGTTTTAAACACAGACTTAAGGCATTCCACTTCCACTGTCTTGTTTATCAAAGTGACAGGCAAAATTAAGCCCTGTGGGGAAAAAAAAAAATCAACCAATTGATTTGCCCATTGATCAGAAGGCAACACCACAAAACAACTGGCCTCAGAAATGAGCAATACAAGGTACTTATCAGGTGGAGCACACTCTGATAGTTTTAAACATATAATTAGGCTACATCCTGCTTGAAAGAATCAAATTAACCTCTCACAGGTCACCAACCTCAGATGGGTCTTTTCCAAACATGCACTTTCAGCTTAGGATGTGGCTTTCTAACAATCAGTGAAAGAAAACATTAGATGACTTTCAGGGCATTGGCTCATTTCAAACCAATGGCACAATTGTGAATGGGATGTTGCTTTTATTCAACAGTTCAATAACAATATGTTAATATACTGAGCTAGATAGCAAACTGAATCAAAGTAAAATTTATGTTTCTATATAATAGTATGTAATGTACTATACTACATAGAATGTACTTTTTTAATGTTCAAATACTTATTTAAATTCAGAATCTACTCAGAGAGTATATGCTTTCGGACGCAGCTTGTTACCGGTTTCATTCCTCAATGAATTAGTCACTGCTTCCGAATATGCCTACTTCCATACTATACAATAAGTTAAAAAACAGTATGTGAGCCAAGTAGTATCTCTGAATTCATGCACTGTAAAAAACAATAAGTAAAATTTACTTATTGAATTAGTTTTTGCACGCATATTTTTAAAGTAAATTTCAAATATGGAATTGAGTAACTCTACTTAACTAAGATAAGTAAAATTAACAAAGAAAATATGTAATTTTAACTTGGCTCGTAAAAGGTTGATTAATTTCTACTTTGTTGCAGTTTCTTTTGCAACAGATTTTACTGAAACAATATAACACTGATTTAAACCATGCTTTTAAAGTGTATGTTTTACTTAGAAACATCTAAGTAAATAATACAAGAGGAGAAACATAGTACCTGAACACAGAGACCTCAGTACTTGGTACACAATACACAACGGCGGTAACATTCGATGGATCGTAGAAAATGAACTCCAAATATCACAAAATGGCAAGTTACTAAACATAACCACAAAAGCAATGATAAAACAGCTGGAAAACAGCAAAAAAATCGACCTCATTAATTATTCAAGGCCCTGTGCATGATGGGAACACCAGTATCAGAAAAGTTGAGTAGTTTTACTTAATTTTATAATGTTGATATTTACGCTTTAATTTCTACAAGCTTAAATTGAGTAGGTACTAGAATTTACTTAGTTTTTTAATTCTTGCCTGAACTTTTTCATTTAAAAATTAAATTTGTTTTTTCTGTAGTATTTACTTCACCATAAAATCATTCTTTACAGTGTGCGCATCCCCTGGACACTTTACCCATGAGGCCACGGGAGAGGATTTGTGAATGGCAAAGCGACGCAACCATAGGGATGCAACAGTGACGACATGGCAGATGTAGTATGTCTGAATTTCATTCATACTACACGTTCAAACTATAGAACAGTCTCGATGCAAGTTTTAAAACAAATGTAGTGCCTACTATACAGTAGAGATGCAACTTGCAAATCTAGTCAGGAGTCAAAATACATGTATCCATCTTAAATTAAATGATAGAAAAATATTAAATTATAAAAAATACATAACATTTTTATCTGAAATATTACACAACCAGACTCATTACAACAAATGTGAATTGCATTGCTAGACTGCAGATGTTAACAGACAGGACAAATTACACAAGGCAACACTCATAGGTTTCTGAATTCCCTTGCTAGCTAGCAGCAGTTGTGTGTATTTACTGGCCACCGCAGAGCTGTTTCTCATGTCTCAGGCCTGAGGAGACAGGGTGGCAGAACAGCCCTTGGTGCTCACAGGCCCCTGAATTTAAAGGCCATGTCACTTACAGCTGTTCCCTACATCTGCCCAATTCCTCATTCTGACAGGCAAATCAGCCTCAATGCAAGCAGCCAGTAGCAAATTCGATTTTATCGGTGCCTTAGGAGTTAACCTGTCATCTTGTTTTGCGTTACTTTTCATGTCAGTATGTTGCGAGCATCACTTGAGCAGCCCTGTAAAGTTTTTCTCATAAGCGGCTTTGTCAGACATTAATAAATGATGTTCATTTACTTTGGCAAGAATTTGTGTTTGGAGGACTGCCATGATTAAAGAGGCGAATAACGAGAAATAACGCTTAGGAGATCATAGAGAAACTCTTCAAAGGCCACTTTTTAATGATCTCGAAGCTTTCTGGGCTGGTCATGGGTGCCGTGTGACATCATCAGCTCTGTAAAGCTGACAAAATACTGCAGATATTGTAAGTATTACACTGCCGCAAATTCTCTTTATTTAAAACAATAGCCTTTGACTCGTGAAGGGGAATGCGTGGATACTCATAATCTGTTTGTTATTTCCGTTTAAGCTTAATTGAATGTGTGTGTGTGTGTGTGTATCCAGGCAAGAAAGTGTTTAATTACGAAGTAACTATGCAAGGATACGAGTTTGTGTGTGTGGAAAACGAGAACACATACCCATTCTTTGAAGATGAATCCCTATAGAGGTCTCTCTTTTCCTGTGTGGGAGAGACCAGGCCTCATTATCTCCTCTTGATTCATCCTCTACTCTCATATCACCAGTGAATATCATCATGTGCTCTGGATGTACGGTCACATGGGCTGTATCGGCTGCTTGGTATAGTATATTCCACGTGGGTGTGTGGAGAAAAAAAAAACTTACTCAATTAAAATGCTGATGGTAGGGAGGGAAATCTGCTCCGATCTAGAACAACAATGGCAACAATGTATAGAAAACTGCTTGATTAGCGTTAAAAAAACTGTACTTTGCTCTTATAAAGACAAGAAATTCCCAAAAGTTTCATGTTCACTTGTTTTGTATTAAGTGCATTACCCAAAATGTTTTTTCTACTAACTTCAAACCGTTTAAAGGGATAGTTCACCCAAAAATGAAAATGTGATGTTTATCTGCTTACCCCCAGCGCATCCAAGATGTAGATGACTTTGTTTCTTCAGTAGAACACAAATGATGATTTTTAACTTGAACTGTTGCCATCTGTCAGTCAAATAATAGCAGTGAATGGTAACACAATTTATAAGAGTCAAAAAATATGCACAGACAAATCCAAATGACGACTCGACGACGCTCGTGACGACACATTGATGTCCTAAGACACGAAACGATCGGTTTGTGCGAGAAATCGAACATTATTTACATAATTTTTTACCTCTAATACACCACTATGTCCAACTGCGTTCAGCATTCGCTTAGTGAGGTCTGATCGCACTCTGACAACGGCAGTGATGTCTCGCACTCATTGAAGCATATGCACTGCCATTGTCAGAGCGCGATCAGACTTCACTAAGCGAATGCACACTAAAAAATGCTGGGTTAAAAACAACCCAAGTTGGTGTAAATATGGACAAACCCATGCAGAGTTTGGGTTGTTTTGGCATCCTGTGCGGTTTTATTTAACTCAACTATTGTTAAAAAATACTATATGGCTTAAAATGAACCCAAAATAGGTTGGAAATTAAAAATCAGACACATAATTACTAGAGGCAACAGTAATAATCAAAAGGTGAACATTTTTTAATAAGCAATTTAATAAATGTTTATTATTTAATTATTTATTCAACTTTAATAAATGTTCATTTATTAAACATATTACTAAATGTTAATTCCCAACATATTTTGGGTTTATTTTAAGCTAGCAATATAGTAATTTTTAAACAACAGTTTAATTAGTTAAATAAAACTACCTAGCAGGTTGTCAAACATTTAACCCAACCGCTTGGGTCAAAACAACCAAATCACTGGGTTTGTCCATTGGGTTATTTTTAACCCAACTTTTTTTAACCCAACTTTTTTTAACCCAACTTTTTTTTTTTTTTTTTTTCATTTATCTGAATTACACCATTCATTAAGCTTGATATATGAAATAAGCACATTTTAGTTTGACACATATTTGCATATTTATGTTTATTTGTTTATACTTGATTTCTAGAAATTAATTTAAGTTAAGCATTTTGAAGTTTCTAAATTGGCAATTGTTCAATGATGCCACAATAATGATTAAATTCAAATCTTTGTGTTTCAAGGAGACTTCTTGGAGTCCAACCTTTCAAATGTATATGGTTTCATTTCTTAAACACTGGAATTATGGTAAAATGATCAAAATGTCACTTCTGTAAACATTTCTTTGAAGTCCATTATGTAAAATCAAAGGTCTGATCTTCTACTGCACAGACCTTTTGGATACAGTTCATATTAGAGTAACGTCATCATAAACAATAAATGTAGGATGTAGCCTGAGAAGAGAAGTGGTGTTGCCATTGTACACATCTGTGTGGTGTGGGTCCTCTTGGGTAATTAAAAATATATCATGCAATATTAAACTGATCTTATAGATGTACAATGGTCTCCGTTCAATACATCAGTGAGTTAGTCTTGAGGGGTTTCATTGCTATAGGCTGATTTGAAATATGGTTTGCCTCTGTTATACTGTCAACATGTTGCTAGCAGGAGAGATGGATCTGGTTTAGTATATTACATCACCAGGTTTGATCCACAAAGAAAGATTAAAGTAATATTCACAGCAAAGACAGAGACTTTGATTTATATGTAAATCTTATTAATAGATTTATGCTATACAGTGCAGCTGTAAGCAAAAGTTGTGTGTTGTTTTGCTAAGGTGTTTTCTTTTTTTAATGTATTTTCTGCAATTCCAGGAGAGGGCCGCATTTGAAGTCAAATGTGAGAGCTTGCCTGATCAGTATCATTAAAATATGTGCAATATAAATTCTTCATGTCAATGACTCAGAGAGATTTACATGAAAAGCCACATTTAATAGCTGAGGGCAGCTGTTAAATTAAGTAATCCTGCAATTAACACATGTCCCACAATGACTTTAATAGATACTCATCCCATTAACAGAACAGTGTTTAAATCATGACATATTGTGTGGCTCTGTGGCTTTCAGAAAGCAGCTTTGTGAAATATGACATCAGTAGAGGAAGGGCCACTCTGTCTTCTCCTCCCACTCATCTTCATTTAGCTCTAAAAGAGACTTTTCTCCTCAATTACTGCTAGGATTTCACCATCCACAGGGTATAAATCATTTGCACAGTCTCGTAATAACAAGATATGTCTTCATGACTGTGCTAATGACAGCATAAATTGGTTTAATCAAGCCTAGTTGTACAAGTAAGAAAAAATCCTTGAGTCACTTGTAGGAGTAAATGTAAGGATCTAAAACGAAATGACCTGTGGAGTTCTCATAATTAATGATAAATCAAAATGATGAAATACAGGTTGGCTCTTAAGATACATGTGTGCTGTAATTTAAAGGTGCCCTAGAATTAAAAATTGAATTTACTTTGGCATAGTTGAATAACAAGAGTTCAGTACATGAAATGTCATACAGTGAGTCTCAAACACCATTGTTTGAATCTCATTTGTTTAAAAGACCTCAGAAGAACAGGCAAATCTCAACATAACACAGACTGTTATGTAACAGTCGGGATCATTAATATGTACGCCCCCAATATTTGCATATGCCAGCCCATGTTCAAGGCATTGCACAAGGGCAGCCAGTATTAACGTCTGGATCTGTGCACAGCTGAATCATCAGACTAGGTAAGCAAGCAAGAACAATAGGGAAAAATGTCAGATGGAGCAATAATAACTGACATGATCCATGATTACATGATATTTTTAGTGATATTTGTAAATTGTATTTCTAAATGTTTCGTTAGCATGCTGCTAATATACTGTTAAATGTGGTTAAAGTTACCATCGTTTCTTACTGTATTCACGGAGACAAGAGCCGTCGTTATTTTCATTTTTAAACACTTGCAGTCTGTATAATTCATAAACACAACTTCATTCTTTATAAATCTCTCCAACAGTGTAGCATTAGCCGTTAGCCACGGATCACAGCCTCAAACTCATTCAGAATCAATGTAAACATCCAAATAAATACCATACTTACGCGATTAGACATGATGCATGACGAACACTTTGTAAAGATCCATTTTGAGGGTTATATTAGCTGTGTGAACTTTGTTTATGCTGTTTAAGGCAAGCGCGAGCTCCATGGGCGGGTAGCAGGAGAATTTAAAGGGGCTGTGCGCTGAATCGGCACATATTTAATGATGCCCCCCAAAAATCTATGGGGTATTTTGAGCTGAAACTTCACAGACACATTGAGGGGACACCTTAGACTTATATTACATCTTTTAAAAAGACGTTCTACAGCACCTTTAAAACTCCTTAATATAAATATACAGTGGGGCCAAAAGTCTGAGATCACTAGAGAATATATGTATCTATTTGCATTTTTTATTTTAATAATAATGTTTTAATTATAAATATCAGCATAACAAAATTTTAAAAAAGTATTTTTTTTTGTTTTATATATGTGTTTTATATGTTTTATAGGTCTACATAGGATTTTAAAGGGTTAGTTCACCCATTAATTACTCACCCTCATGTCGTTCCACACCCGTAAGACCTTTGTTCATCTTCTGAACACAAAATAAGATATTTTTGATGAAATCTGACGGTATCTGATCCACAGGCAGCATTTTAATTACCAATTTCCAAGGTCCAGAAAGGTAGCAAAGACATCGTTAAAATAGTCTACTTGACTGCAGTGGTTCAACCTTAATGTTATGAAGCAACGCCGCCTCAGTATTGGCCGACACTGCACACGTGAGCCACTAAAGAATCGCCTTTCTGACGTAGAACCTGGAAGCACTGCACTGTGTTTACTACATAAACAGTGTAGGAGACTGACAGGGAAGAGAAGAAATTGTTGAATAAAGTCGCTATTTTTGTTTTGTTTTTGTGCACAAAAAGTACTATCATCGCTTCATAACTTTAAGGTTGCAGTCACATGCAGGCCTTGAAAGTGGAAATTAAATTGCTGTCTATGGATGATTTCATCAAAAATATCTTAATTTGTGTTTTGAAGATGAATGAAGGTCTTACGGAGTAATTAATGACAGCATTTTCATTTTTGGGTGAACTAACCCTTTAAGTGTGATTTTAAGGGTGCATCACAAATTATAATTCTTACCATCATATAATTTTAACACTAAAAGCTAAAAGTGGTGCATTATTGCCAGTGTTGGGTGTAATGCATTACTTAGTAATAAATTACTGTTATTTACACTGCATTTAAGGTATATTTCCCTTGAAAAAGTAAAGCAAGGGATTACTCTTCATTTTTCTGTAATTTAATTACAGTTGCTTCTGATGCAGTTAGAGTTACTTCTTGATTATAGAACAATTCTATAAAAAAACAATAGTGGATTTAACATAAAATTTCAATGTCTAATGATAATATGTATGTTTTTAATGTAACCTTCTCCCTTTAAATACGGGTCAGTTCAAGAACAATTTACACGATTTTAAATGATTAAAAAAAAAAAAAAAAAAAAAAAAATCGCAGTTTCATGTCTATCCTTGTATCGTTCAACTGGTCGAGGTTGATATTGGATTTAGAAAGTAATTAGTAATAAGTAATGCAACACATTTTATAGAGTGTAATTAGAACAGTAATCTAATTACACTGTTGAAGATGTAATTAGCTAGTAGAGTAACTTACCCATCACACATTATAGCTGATAAACTAGAGCAGAATTTACTCATTCAGGTCTCGGTAACCCTTTCTGATAATTCACAAAACAAAAGGTCCAAAAACATTAAAAAAAAAAAAAAGACCTACTTTTATGCGTTATGTTGTTGTATAACAAGTGTAAGGCATTGTAAAATGGGATATTTCTGACAACAAATTTTTAATTAAACAAGTCATAATACATTTTAGATGAAAATTAATTTGTTTTCATTTTATAAGGCCTATGCAATATCAGTTTATTACAGAACGAGCTCTGGGAACAGGCAAATAACCAGAGATTTCCATTTACGGAGAGGTTATATTGCAAGAATAATGAATGTATTAGGATGCAGAGCTACAGCTGCGCGATTTAATGTAAACATGTTTCAGTCCTCCTGGCTCCTCTTCCCCTCCCCTAATAGAGGGATGCCTCAAATGTCACTTAGTAAAAGAAAAATAGTATCTGCATTTTCATTTTGTAATGAACTTCAGTAATTAATCAAAACCAAATATTAGTCTCGTTTCTAATTTTACATTTACATCATAATTTTTTTCATGCATGGCTGACACACCACTGATATGAGATGCAGAAAGAGTTTAATTTGCACTAATATGTCTGTGTATGATATAATCAGTCATTTATGCTGTCGAAAATGACTAGGAATACAATCTTGATTTCCAAAATGATACCACATAGGATTTAAACTGAATAAAATGCTGAAATTGAGACTCTAAGAATCTTTAATTTGCATCAATGGACTTTTAGTGAAAGTCTGATAACTATACTCATTAGAATCTCCTTAATGAACACATTTGTCACTGGTGGAGGGCCTCAGGCACAGCTGTGGCCAAAAAAAAAAAAAAGGCAGGAGCAGGATAATTGTCTTGAACTGCAGTGTGCAAAATCTCCAAAAATGTCTTATGGAGTGTACCTCTTTTAAATATTAAATGAAAAACATACTTTGAGACACAAAATATGTTGCTAAAAATAATATGCATTCTTTTTTGTGCATGGGTGATGTTGGAAGGGCAAGTCAAATTTGAACTAGTAATACATTCTTATTGTTGAGCCTTATTGTTATGTAAATATAATACAAATAAGATAATTTCCCCATCCTTACAAACATGTTCGCACTACTTTCAACATTACACACCAAATAATTAATAATAGTAAATACAAAAAAATAACATTACATTTTATTGAACAAAAATCTAAATATAAAATTGCATGGTTTAATTTTTTTCTTGGAATAAGGATATCCTGGAACGCGTAGTTTAAAGGAATAGTTCACCCAAAAATGTAAAATTCTGTCATCATGTAGTAGTTCCAAACCTGTTTTGATTTCTTTCTTCGGCTTTTGAAGAATGTCACTAAGAAAACAGTTGATGACTTCCATAGTATATTTTTTTCCATACTATGGAAGTCAATGAGGTCCAGCAACTGTTTGGTTTCCCACATTCTTCAAAATATCTTCTTTTCTGTTCAGCAGAAGAAAGAAAGAAACTCATATAGGTTTGGAACAACCCGAGGGTGAGTAAATGATGACTATCACAGCAGTGCATGCAGCTTGTCCTAAATTGTTTGTCGGACATGAAAGTTGTCTCAAATTATGCATCGTTATAGAGCAGAGGTGTGCTAGAACTTTTCTAAATGATTAGAAAGGGGGCTTGTTAGTATTTGAAGACTTAGTTCACCTAGAAATGAAATTTGTGTAATCATTTTTTTTTTTTTTCATTCCAAATCTGTATGACATTTTTTCTTCGGAGGAAAATATATTCTGAAGAACTGTTTTTGCCCATACAATATAAGTCAATGGAGTTCAAAACAACATTGGACCCCATTGACTTTGATTGCATGGACAAAAAGAAGAGAAAAAACACTGGTAAATTCTTTAAAATATCTTTGTTTGTGTTCTGCAGAAGAAACAGGTTTGGAAATAATTGCAGAACATTAATTTTGGGTGAACTATCCCTTTAAAACAAACAATCAATTTCAGTATCAGCCACTAGCCTCTGTCCTCAGTTTCTTCAGGATTTCCTCTTGGCTGACATCTGCAGTCACCTTGATAACTTTTTCTCTGGATTTGGAGCCCTATGATGCAAAATAAACCGTGTTAATAATTAATAATGTATTGTTCTGCATATGTGGGCAGAAACATGCACTATACATACACTATAGTCGGCTTTTAAGGGTGCTGACCTTATCTAATGATACTTCACTCTTCTTCAGCTCCAGGACTTTGGATAAATAGCGCAGCAGCTCGGCGTTGGCCTCTCCGTCTGTCGGAGGCGCGGCGATGGCGACACCCACCGCCTCCTCGGAAACATCTGTCACAAAAACAACTGTTGTGGTGCATGGACTCCTCATAGATAAGCGCTATTTCTTTATTCATATACTTATGATACTCAACCGGTGATTGCGTTGTGTTTGGCCCCGGGTTTAGCATGTATTGCTATTGCAATTGTCCCGTCTTTAACTTTAGTTACAGGACCGGGAGGTGTCTCCGGTGGTTTGGGGTTGCTTTTGCTCTAAAAGGGAAAACAGTTTAAAAGTGTTACAAGATTAATCTCTTTAAGAGACTCAGAACATCACTGTACTACATAAAGACAATACTTGACTCACATTTAGGCTAACAGCCATTTATAAATCACATTTTGGCTATTATTATTAAACCGAGTATGACTAATTTGCATACAAAATACATTCATATTCATGAAGAATCTATTGTAATATGTAATGAGCCCTACCGTCTTGTCCTTTTTAGGCATCGTGTTGTATCGCGAGTAGCTGTAAAGTGTGAGTTTCCGCGTCAAAAGCGTCCGACTGCACAATGCTGAGGGGTGTACGAGTGGAAAAGAAAATATTCGAACAAAATTGAGAATTTGGGAAAGCATGAGCTAAAAGACATAAGCATTATTGAACTATCTTGAGCAACCAGCATGAGTTTCTTGTGATAACAGCAGTTTGCACAGGCGCATGACAACACAAGCAAATACGTTTAGTGCGTCAAATATGCGCGCTAAATGTGCAGAACAGAGACCGCGTTTAAACAAGGCTTCGAATAATTTATTTATCTATTTTTGCTGCAATGTTTGAGCTGATACTGCATTTGCTGGCATAAATGACATATACCAGAAATTATATATAGTATTATTAGTAGTGGTTTTAGTTGTATTGTTAGTTTTAATAATAATAATAATAATAATAACTAGAATGTACATTTCCTGAAGAAAATGTGAATGGTGCTTGCAGTGACAAAATCGCCACTCGGTTGCTAGGCGGTTGCTAGGGTGTTCTGGGTGGTTGCTAGGCGGTTGCTATGTAACCTGGGTGGTTGCTAGGGTGTTGCTAGGCAGTTGCTAAGGTACTTGGGGTGGTTGCTAAGGTGTTGCTAAACGGTTGCTAGGGTGTTCTGGGTGGTTGCTAGGCGATTGCTATGGTAACCTGGGTGGTTGCTAGGGTGTTCTGGGTGGTTGCTAGGCGGTTGCTATGTAACCTGGGTGGTTGCTAGGGTGTTGCTAGGCAGTTGCTAAGGTACTTGGGGTGGTTGCTAAGGTGTTGCTAAACGGTTGCTAGGGTGTTCTGGGTGGTTGCTAGGCGATTGCTATGGTAACCTGGGTGGTTGCTAAGGTGTTGATAGGCGGTTGCTAGGGTGTTCTGGGTGGTTGCTAGGCGGTTGCTATGGTAACCTGGGTGGTTGCTAGGGTGTTCTGGGTGGTTGCTAGGCGGTTGCTATGGTAACCTGGGTGGTTGCTAGGCGGTTGCTAAGGTACTTGGGGTGGTTGCTAAGGTGTTGCTAGGCGGTTGCTAGGATGTTCTGGGTGGTTGCTAGGCGGTTGCTAGGCGGTTGCTATGGTAACCAGGGTGGTTGCTAGGGTGTTGCTAGGCAGTTGCTAAGGTACTTGGGGTGGTTGCTAAGGCGTTGCTAGGCGGTTGCTATGGTGTTCTGGGTGGTTGCTATGTGGTTGCTATGGTAACCAGGGTGGTTGCTAGGGTGTTGCTAGGCAGTTGCTAAGGTACTTGGGGTGGTTGCTAAGGTGTTGCTAGGCGGTTGCTAGGGTGTTCTGGGTGGTTGCTAGGCGGTTGCTAGGCGGTTGCTAGGCGGTTTCTATGGTAACCAGGGTGGTTGCTAGGGTGTTGCTAGGCAGTTGCTAAGGTACTTGGGGTGGTTGCTAAGGCGTTGCTAGGCGGTTGCTATGGTGTTCTGGGTGGTTGCTAGGCGGTTGCTATGGTAACCAGGGTGGTTGCTAGGCAGTTGCTAAGGTACTTGGGGTGGTTGCTAAGGTGTTGCTAGGCAGTTGTTAAGGTACCTGGAGTGGTCACTATGGTGTTGCTAGGCGGTTGCTAGGGTGTTCTGGGCGGTTGCTATGGTAACCTGGGTGGATGCTATGGTGTTACTAGGTGGTTGGTAGTTGGCACAGATAGTTACTATGGAGTTTCTATAGAGTTCTTAGCATGTTCTCATCCCACTTTAAAGACTTAGCTAATCACTATTAGCATGTAGCTATTAACTGCTAAAGCATGTGTAGCATGTTGCAAGTACAGTTTGCTAGCATGAGTCAAAAAGCCAACCCCCATGTCTCTACAATGTTCTGATGCAGAGATATAGGCATCGCTAAATGGTTGCTAGGGTACTCTGTTTGGTTGCTAGGGAGTGGCTTGGCAGTTGCCAATGATGATACTCCAAAGGCTGCTTGACAACATAAACCAACCCCCATGTCTTTATGATGTTCTGATGCAGAGATATGGATCTTGAAAAACGGTTGCTAGGGTAATCTGTTTGGTTGCTAGGGAGTGGCCTGGCAGCTACCAATGATGATACTCCAAAGGCTGCTTGACAATATAAACCAACCGCCATGTCTCTATGATGCTCTGATGCAGAGATATAGATCTTGCTAAACGGTTGCTAGGGTACTCTGTTTGGTTGCTAAGGAGTGGCTTGGCAGCTACCAATGATGATACTCCAAAGGCTGCTTGACAATATAAACCAACCCCCATGTCTTTACGATGTTCTGATGCAGAGATATACATCTTGCTAAACGGTTGCTAGGGTACTCTGTTTGGTTGCTAGGGAGTGGCTTGGCAGCTGCCAATGATGATACACCAAAGGCTGCTTGCCAGTATGAATGATTTAAACCAACCCCCATGCTTGCATGATATTCAGATTTGAAGATATCCCTCTTTGCTTTGTGTTGCTAGGGTGCTCTAAATGGTTGCTAAGGCGTGGCTAAGATGTCTTTAAGGTGATTTTTGATTGGCGGTTTGCTGCCTCGAGTCAAATGAGCCCACCCTCATGTTTGTATGACACTCCTATCCAAAGATATTCATTTGATCTTTTTGAATGGAAGTCTATGGATCTTGTTGCTATGGTGCTCTATATGGTTGCTAGGGCGTGGCTTGATAGCTTCACAATGATCCTGAGAGACTGATTGGCTGCCTGAGTGAAATGAGCCCACCCCCTTGTCTCTATGACATTGTGATCCAGAGTTATGTTCAATACAAAATCCCTATGTAATTTCCCATAGTAGGAAAAACACACCATTTCATGGGCACGGCTTCACCATAGTATGTCTATGGGGCAACTTTGGGCAGCTCTTGTGCCCCAGGGGTACAACTTACACCCCATTTTGAGGTATGGTCTGACAGAACCTGTCAGCCCCTTCAATCGTGGTGACCCACATGTTTCTACGAAATTCTCGTTAGGAGCTATGACTCGTCAAAGTTCGTCGCAATGTTAAGTCTATGGGATTTTTCGCCCGATTTTTCGCCCGCCGGACGAACATCGTACACCCGATCGCTTATAAAAGTCATAGCACACCATTCCCGAATAATCCGCACGATTTGACACCTCATTCGTGGGTCTAGGACAAAAGCTGCGAGACTAGTTACGCGCCGAAATTTTGTCCAGAAGAAGAAGAAGAAGAAGAAGCAGAATAATAATAAGTATGCAGCAGAATAAGAATGGAGCTTTGCCTTTGGCAAGCACCATTAATAATAGCAACAAAATAAAATTACGGAAGAGGATTAGGGCCAAGCAATAAAAAAAAAAAAAATAAAACCATCTCGAGATTAAAGTTGTTAAATTTCGAGAAAAAAGTCGAAATAAAATGTTGGGAATAAACTCGTTAAATTTCGAGAAAAAAGGTTGAGATAAAATTTTGAGAATAAACTCATTAAATTACGAGAAAAATCTTGTTAAATCTCAAGAAAAAAGTCGAGATAAAATGTTGAGAAAGTAATTAAATTACGAGAAAAATGTCGTTAAATTGAGAAAAAAGTCGAGATAAAATGTTGAGAATAAACTCATTAAATTATGAGAAAAAAAGTCGTTAAATTACAAGAACAAATTCGTTAAATTACGTATTCTCAACATTTATTCTCGAAATTTAACGACATTTTTCTCATAATTTAACAAATTTGTTCTCATAATTTAACGACTTTTTCTTGTAATTTAACGAGTTTATTCTCAACATTTTATCTCAACTTTTTTCTTGAAGTTTAACAAGTGTTTTTCTTGTAATTTAACGAGTTTTTTCTCATAATTTAACAACTTTAATCTCGAGATGGTTTTATTTTTTTATTATTGCTTGGCCCTAATCCTCTTCCGTATAAAATGATTATATTTATATATATTATAATAAATAATCTAAAAGTATTATTTAATAAATAACTGCTATTAGTAGTAGTGATTTTAGTAGTAGTAACTGTAATAATAATGATAATAATAAAATAAAGAACTATTATTAGTAGTGATTTTATTTGCATTTTTAGAGTTGTAATAATAATATCAATTTGAAATTCTTACGATATATAACATATATTATAATGAATATCATTAAATAATGATGGTTAGTAGTGCTGATTTTAATAATAATAATAATAATTATTATTATTAATACCATAGTTGTTGTCTAGTAGTAGCATTTTTGTTTCTTGTCTATTTTGTTCTCCTATTACTAAGTGTTCCTTTCCAGAATGGAGATCCCTCCTCCAAGATGCAGTTAAGTTCCTCCTATTTTCATCCAGCTAAAAACTGGCTGTTCACATTGAGACTGGCTCAAACACATTGTATCACTGTTTGCACAGCTGCCAAAAAGACTCATCTTTGTCTCCAGGAGCTAAACAAACACACCATTTGGAATTCTTAAAACTCTAGTTGATTGCCTTTATAAAGCATAAAGGGAAGTTTCATCATGGAGAACAGCTTAAGCCAAGAAGCAGAGGAAAATCCCTATCTGTGGTAAGAACTGTTTTTAACATATGGAAAGTCAGTTTTAAATGCATAAAGTTTGAGCCTTGACCCAGTCTTTTCCATTCAGTTTAGCTAAACTAACTAAATTAAAATAAAATAGAAAATATATTCTTTCATCAAGCAGTCGGGCACAGTCTTGAGTTGAGCTGACAATTGATAACTGTGTCAGATGTTTCACACAGCTGAGCTGCTCATCATGACTAGACTTGTCTTTACACAGACACACTTGCTTTGATCCCAAGGTCTCATTTCAGTGTATTTTCACAAAATCCTGTGTGGAAATTATATATTAATGTAGTTTACTGATGTCTACTATGCCCAAAGGCAAGCTGTCAAAAAACACTTGCACTTCAAACATTTGTTTAATCCATACTCGAAATGAAACATATGCTTTCAATAGAAACCCATGTGAGTACATAGTACAAACAGTTTTTTCTAGTTTTCAGAGAACACCGTCTCTCAGACGTAAATGGAGAAAGCGCTACGGAGGCCTGGATGGCAACAAACTGCTGGAGCCAAATACAGAGGACGACACAAGAGGTACAAAAACAAAACATTGCAGCTGTGAGTCATTTAGATGCAATTTGAGAGGCCAGATCCCAAGCATTACCACTCTGCGACATTGATTTTACATCAGCTCTATACAGGAAAACTCCAAGATCAGTGTGAGAGAGCTGCTCAAACTAGGCCAAATGAATGGGACAGCTCTGTAGACATTCTCATTTAACCAGGATTGTGGTCAACATCTGGGCCATAAAAATGTGCAAAGGCAGTGGGTGTGTTCTGGGGAAAAGTGATGTGGCAGATATATATAAAACTGCTACGGATATATTTTTTATATATATATATATATATATATATATATATATATATATATATATATATATATATATATATATATATATATATAATTATATAAAAAGCTGAGTTTTTATATCAATTTTCACAATACAATACAATACATGTTATTTTCTTACAGAAAACCATGTAGCAAAGGCTTGTGGCAAGGAATAAAATTCCTTAGAGACTATTATGAAGCACATTCACTTTGTTTTGTAAACCATATTCATGTTATGTGGGTTTCCTTTAAAAGAAACACAATTAAGTTACTTTCTAGTTTCACCCTAAGGGGTGGAAGCACTGTCTGCATAACTTCGTCTGGCATGTACAACCCTATAGCTGGGCACAAAATCAACTTCCTGAGGTGAGGATGGCTGTAAGATACCTCAAAACTTTGCAAAATGCTGTTGTTGCAAATATCTTTTACATTATTTATTAAAATTTCTGTCCTGTACATTGTAAAATCTAATTAGTTAGACTTACTTTTAAAAAAAAGCATGCCAACTAATTGCCTTAAAGGTGCCCTAGAGTAAAAATTGAAAAAATTGATAAAAATTGAATTTACCTTGGCATAGTTGAATAACATGGGTTCAGTACATGGAAAAGACATACAGTGAGTCTCAAACTCCATTGTAAATGGAAATCTCCATGTAAATCTCATTTGTTTAAATACCTCAGAAGAACAGGCGAATCTCAACATAACACAGACTGTTACGTAACAGTTGGGATCATTAATATGTACGCCCCCAATATTTGCATATGTCAGCTCATGTTCAAGGCATTAGACAAGGGCAGCCAGTATTAACATCTGGATGTGCACAGGTGAATCATCAGACTAGGTAAGCAAGCAAGAACAATAGCGAAAAATGGCAGATGGAGCGATAATAACTATCCATGATTATGTGATATTTTTAGTGATATTTGTAAATTGTCTTTCTAAATGTTTCGTTAGCATGTTGCTAATGTACTATTAAATGTGGTTAAAGTTACCATTGTTTATTACTGTATTCACGGAGACAAGAGCTGTCGCTATTTTTTTTTAAACACTTGCAGTCTGTATAATTCATAAAAACAACTTCATTCTTTATAAATCTCTCCAACAGTGTGTAATGTTCGCTTTAGCCACGGAGCACTATCAAACTCATTCAGAATCAAATGTAAACATCCAAATAAATACTGTACTTACGCGATTAGACATGTTGCATGACGAACACTTTGTAAAGATCCATTTGAGGGTTATATTAGCTGTGTGAACTTTGTAAATGCACTGTATTATAGTTGAGAGCTCGGGGGGTAGGGAGCGCGCGATTTAAAGGGGCCGCAGCCTGAATCGGTGCATAGTTAATGATGCCCCAAAATAGGCAGTTAAAAAAAATAATAAAAAAAAAATCTATTAGGTATTTTGAGCTGAAACTTCACAGACACATTCAGGGGACACCTTAGACTTATATTACATGTTATATATATATCTTGTAAAAACTGGTTCTAAGGCACCTTTAAAAAAAAACTAAAAAAGTAAAGTGAAATAGGAATAGTATGTTGTACTGACAAATGCTTAGTTAGTATAGTTCACTTGAGTTCTAGTAACTAAAAAAGAACTGTAGAGGGTACTTGATCATTTACTTTAGATTGACTTGGAATGGCTACCATTTTTGTTACCATTGTTGTGTTTTGCATGCTGAATGTTGAAGTCTGTGTGTGACTCAAGCATGGTCAATTGCAAGATATTTCACAAATATAGAGGGATTATATAAACCCAATTAAATGTTTCACAAGGTGTTAATGACATAAGTGTTAACAATAAAAGATCATTATTTGACATGAAAAATAGACTAGTTAATGATTAAGTTAGAAGTTACGTAGAAGTTTTAAAAGCAACCGATATATATTACTTCCCTTCCTTTGAATCAAAAAAACTGTGAGTTCTTGTTGAATCGCTGCAACAGTAGGATAATTACAATAATATATGAAATTCCAAGTGCCCAAGCAAAGGGAACACTGATCACCATAGTGGTGAAAATATTTTAGGAAAATCAACATCAATTTATGAAGCCAGCCAATGTGATGTTCTCTCAAATTTTCCAGTTGAATTTACAATTGAACATTCAAGATGACTTTGGGAAATGAGTGAATGCAACTTAAGAAAGATAACCGTAGAAGTGGAGGAAATGAGTGAAAAGTCTATTAAGAATTGTCCCGCCTCAAAAACTCTTTTTTGCTTGACAAAAAACAATCAATTAATCTTAACTTTGGTTTTCTCAGTAACCAAGGCATAGTATGTGAATAGTACAGATTACTAGATTTTTACAATTAAAGGGTTAGTTCCCTCCGTTCATCTTCAAAACACAGTTTAAGATATTTTAGATTTAGTCCGAGAGCTTTCTGTCCCTCCATTGAAAATGTATGTACGGTAGACTGTCCATGTCCAGAAAGGTAATGAAAACATCATCAAAGTAGTCCATGTGACATCAGTGGGTTAGTTAGAATTTTAGGATTGAAAATACATTTTGGTACGACTTTATTCAGCATTGTATTCTCTTCCGGAATCCTTTCCATTGAATTGATTCCATTGAATTGATTCCATTGAATCCTTTCATCTGTCGGCGTTGGTAATGCACTTTTACGTCACCGTGGTTGTTTTTGGTGATTAGGACATCCGCGACATGCACACTTACGCACCATTTAAAGGAACACTCCACTTTTTTTGAAAATAGGCTCATTTTCCAACTCCCCTAGAGTTAAACAGTTTAGTTTTACTGTTTTCGAATCCATTCAGCCGATCTCCGGTTCTGGCGGTACCACTTTTAGCATAGCTTAGCATAGTTAATTGAATCTGATTAGACCGTTAGCATCGTGCTTAAAAATGACCAAAGAGTTTTGATATTTTTCCTATTTAAAACTTGACTCTTCTGTAGTTAAATCGTGTACTAAGACCGACGGAAAATGAAAAGTTGTGATTTTCTAGGCTGATGTGGCTAGGAACTATACTCTCATTCAGGCGTAATAATCAAGGAACTTTGCTGTAGTATCATGGCTGCAGCAGGCGCAATGATATTACGCAGCGTCTCTCACAAACGTCTCCATGGTTGCAAGGCACGTTCCCTGTGCAAGCAGGGGCTCACGGGCGCTGCATAATATCATTGCACTGCTGCAGCCATGGAACGGCAGCAAAGTTCCTTGATTATTACGCCTGAATGAGAGTATAGTTCCTAGCCATATCAGCCTAGAAAATTGCAACTTTTTATTTTCTGTTGGACTTAGTACACGATTTAACTACAGAAGAGTCAAATTTTAAATAGGAAAAATATCAAAACTTTTTGGTCATTTTTGAGCGACATGCTAACGGTCTAATGAGATTCAATGAACTATGCTAAGCTATGCTAAAAGTGGTACCGCCAGAACCAGAGATCGGCTGAATGGATTCAAAAACGGTAAAACTCAACTGTTTAACTCTAGGGAAGTTGGAAAATGAGCCTATTTTCAAAAAAAGTGGAGTGTTCCTTTAAAAAATGTAGCAAGACCAAAATACAAACAATGTAGAATAGCTTGAATACAGCGAAGCTCGGGCGCACCGGATAACACGTCAGCACCGTCTTACATCAGCAGCGTCACTGCGGAGTCGTGAACCACACTCCGGAGCAGAAGGGGGTGGTAATGCACCAATAAACTGGATGCCAACCGCCGTAAAACAGGAAAGAAGAAGAAGCGGAGTCGTGAACACGGATTGACAACAGACCCGGAAGAGAATACAATGCTGAATAAAGTCGTAGTTTTTGTTATTTTTGGACCAAAATTTATATTTGATGCTTCAACAAATTCTAACTAACCCACTGATGTCACATGAACTACTTTGATGATGTTTTTATTACCTTTCTGGACATGGACAGTATACCGTACATACATTTTCAATGGAGGGACAGAAAGCTCTTGGACTAAATCTAAAATACCTTAAACTGTGTTCTGAAGATGAATGGAGGTCTTATGGGTTTGGAACGACATGAGGGTGAGTCATTAATGACATAAGTTTCATTTTTGGGTGAACTAACCTTTTAAGTTAATAGATTAAGTAAAGTTAACTAAAACATGATAGTCAGAACAACTGTTGGATTTTACAGTGTATGTTTATTAAAGGCATAGTTCAAAAAGAATATCATTTACGGTCATATAATAAACCTATATGACTTTGTCTTTCTTCTGTGGAACACGAATTTTAACTGTTTAACTGTCTATACAATGAAAGCGAATGGGGTCCGAAACAACACTGTATCCTATTGACTTTTATTTAGATAGAACTGTCAAAATATCTTTTTTATGTGCCTTGCTCAAGATAGAACGTCATGCAGGTTTAGAACAACGTAAATGTGAATTATTTTAATTTTTGGGTGAACTATGCCTTTAAGATTTATTGTTCTTTTGGGTGGAAGATTGAGAGTAAAAATAGACAGATTACATCAATCCCCTGTCCACAGCACCATGGCTTCATATGTTTTAGCTTTCAGAAAGAGTTATTGTGTGGGATTTGCTGAGGTTTTGGACCGAGAGGACAACACAACACAAACGTCTTAAACTCGCCTAAAAAAAAAAAAAAAAAAAAACTTTGTGTCCTAGATTCTAAAATAGCTTCATATACATTCCTTGCTGAGGCAATGCTTAGTGGTTTTTAACTTCAAAAATCCTTTTTAAATCTCTCACTCACAAATAAGCACTAATCTTAATCTTTAAACCTCTCTCAAGATTCAGCAAAGGAGGATTTTTCTCATCCTGGGTTCTTATACTTTTACCCCCCACTCATTCAGAGAATGGAGAGATGACAGATGCCTTCACATACAGGAACGCAGACCCCGTGAAGTTTACAGCTAAGGTACGTGCTGAGTCCTGTATTGCTCTCATAACCACACCCACACATAAACTATAAAACAAACCTGGAGGTGGAAACTATGACCAGCATTATTAAAAAGACATGTGAGGGACATTTCAATACAACTGTGCTAATGTGGTGTTTCACTGCTTTCTAAAATGAGACTCATTCAGCGGACATTAGCAAAAGTTTCGATTCCAGGTTCAAAGTTAAGCTCAAATGGCATAATTTTGATTATTATTTTTTTTTTTTACTTTTTCTGTTTTTCTTAAAAAAAAAAAAAAGAAAGAAAGAAAAAAAAAAGCAGTGAGGTACTTACAATAGAAGTGAATGGGGCCAATTTTGGGGGGGGGGGGGGTTTAACAGCAGAAATGTGAAGCTCATATTATAAAAGAACTTTGATATTATAAAAGAAAATATGAGTTTTAAAGCTATTTAATTCATTTTTACAGTTGATTGTGTTTAACTTAAAGGGTTAGTTCACCCAAAAATGAAAATTCTGTCATTTATTACTCACCCTCATGTCGTTCCAAACCCGTAAGACCTTCATTCATCTTCAGAACACAAATTAAGATATTTTTGATGAAATCTGATTGCTCAGTGAGGCCTCCATAGCCGTTAAGCTCAAACCTTCTTCCCAAGTTTGTAATGTCACCAACCCAGGAAGAAGCTCATTATAGTCCCAACCAGCTGTTTGTTGTAGTCCTTGAACAGAAAATATCTCCCTTTGCATTACAGTAACTTGTATTGAACCCTCAATATTCCATTAATAGAGTATGCTGGACATTAAAGACACTTCGTCACTGCCGCTTAGCATAGCATGTCTGTACAAAGACAAAAAGTTAGCATGTACTTCACCTGTAATAAAATCCCAGCCCTGTAGACGTTGTTACTGCTTGAGGCTAACATTTGTTAGCTAGCATGCTGACATGAGAGGGTAATATATCTCAATATGTTTCCCCGCAGTCCTAAACACCTGCAATTAGTTAGACTTCAAAGACATGTCTGGCACCAGCATTATGTTGCATGTATTTAATAAGGCTTCAAAAGGTGTAAAACACTTATAAGCTAATTCATCATTACGTCTAGCCCCAAATAACAGCTAGTTCTCGCTCAAGAAAAAATAATGCACATGAATGCAGACTGTTTGCTTGATGCTATGTATAATAGTCTATATATAGATAATTTTTCTCAGCCAAGCTCTCAGTGCATGTTTTTTTATGTTACTAGGAAACAAAATCTGCAGGGAACATTCCTCAACATGTGCCAAGAAATACCTTTCCATCCCAGAGGCCAGTCAATTATGTCTCTCCAGGCTCTACAGGTGAAAGATCAAAAAACAATATGTGCTCTTATCTCCAGTGGCACACATTTCTGCCTCCTGTTAATTCCCTTTTGCTTTTATGTACCTTTGTACACTTGCTTTCTTTTGTTGTAAATATTACAGCTCTCGTGAAGCAGCAGTTCTGGTTAGTGTTTGTTCTACACCTCTAACATCAAGTACTACAATTAATTGGACTCCATTCAACTTTGTTTCGTACATAACTTCAGCATAATTTTTTTTTAAGTTACATTTTTTACAATGGAAGGTTAAAGTTTGAAAATCTCTCATTGACTTTTAATTGACATTGACAATGTCAAAAACAATGGTGTCATTGTTATATTTGCATGCTGAATTGTGATTGGACTTCTTTTATATTAATTATTTTATTTTAATTGATCTTGTTTGCCTTACATATATTTAAGCAGTTAATTGTTGCTTGGACACTGCACAGTAGCTGGCTTTTAAATGACATGACATTACATTACAAAAGAATAATTGGTTAAAGCTGCAGTCCGTAACTTTTTTGGGTTAAAAATTATGAGCAATTATATAACCCGCCAGTGTTCAAAACTATCTCCTTACCTTAGCCTGATTCACAACGCTAAGCTGGTAATAATGTTTTCTAAATAGAGTGGTACTGGTAGGTTTCCGTGGGAAATCTGAGCATGCAGACATTCATCTTTGCGTCATTACGTCACGTCTGTTTACATAAAGAACGAGTCCCAGCTAGTAGGCTATATGTGAGGATGCTGCAGGTGCACAGCAAAATCCCCAGAGTTAAATCAACTCTGCTCAGAGAACATATGGTCCCTCTCTACATAGAGTTAAAATAACACTGAAGCAGAGTTAAAGTTAATGAGATAATATGCTGTTTGTGGAGTTATTTAATCAGATCTTGAGAGATTTAATGTCTTTTATCTTCAGTTGATTTCATCTAAGACTGGCTGGAAGTCATTTGTAGTTACTGTGTTTCTTTTCAGTGATTCTGCTTGTTAACAGCAGGTGTTCATCACTAATGCTCAATCATAACTTAATTAATCACTTAATTATCTCAGTGCTACTTTAACACTATATAGAGAGGGACCATATGTAATCTGAGCAGAGTTGATTTAACTCTGGAGATTTTGCTGTGTGGAGGATCATTTATAGCCTTTTCTCACAGCAGCTGGAACAATTAAACGTATCATTTTGATGGCAGATTGTAATCCAGAAAAGTTCAAATGACAATCATCAGTGACAACTGGAGATTCACCAGTAGTCAAAAGCAAAAGATTTCGGACTGGCTACAGAAATTGACATCTATAGGTAATGCTAATTCACACCAAATACACATAGTCACACAATGCTGATAACATCAACAATTTGAGAACAAAGTATAACAATAATAATATTTTGCACGGTTTGGCATGATCCGAGCTAAGCGATTATTAGATTTAATCACCATTGGCAGTGTGATTTATTGTAATGCTTTTTTTTCTCAGTTGGTCAGAACAAAAGTGGCAGACATGTTCAGATGACATTTTCCGGTGAAAATTCTTACTCTGGTCATACTTTCAAGACTAGAATCTGTGATTCTGAAGTACAGTATCCACACCAGTGAGGTGACTGACAGCAAACATTAGATTCATCTGCACTGAGGTGACGTGCCGATGCACAATCCACGTAAAGATAATAATTCCACAAATAACTGCAATTGCAGGTTTCAAACAGAGATGGCGACAAAGAGGCAACATTTACGGACTGCAGCTTTAAATAAATTTTAAATAAATAAATAGTATAAAACATTTATTTACATATATAAAATATTATATCATATTTATTATGTTAAGTAATAATATATATTTTTGAGCCATGATTTTTTATTATCTTTATATAATATTTTATGTACACTACCATTCAAAAGTTTGGGTTCAGTAAAACATTTTTTAGAGTAATTCATACTTCAACAATTAATAGAGCAAGGAACAGTAAAGACATTAACAGTGTTAAATGATTTCTATTTCAAATAAATGTGGTTCTTTTGAACTTTCTATTCATCAAATAATCCTGAAAAACATTGTACACAACTGTTTTCAAGACTGATAATAAGAAAAGTTTCTTGAACAGCAAATCAACATATATATATATATATATATATATATATATATATATATATATACATATATATATATATACATATATATATATACACATATATATATATACACATATATATATATACACATATATATATATACACATATATATATATACACATATATATATATACACATATATATATATACACATATATATATATACACATATATATATATACACATATATATATATATACATATATATACACATATATATATATATATATATATATATATATATATATATATATATATATATATATATATATATATATATGTATATATATATATAATTTTTTGCTGCCTAGCAAGCACTGTCTTTTTTCTTAATGATTCATTTTTCCGCTCTAATAAAATTCCCATTCTTTTCCCTAGGCGTGCCATCTTTTATAAGCAATGGAGGCACAAAACGGACAGTACCAGAGCAGGACAAACTTCAAGCCAGCCAAGCATGGCAACACTTGGGCCGACCAGAGAACCATCAAGGGCATTTTAAGAAAAAAGTGTGAGTCTCAAATGTGTACCACAGCATTCACATAACATGTTTCACAAGCTACTAGCCATATAGTGACTACACAACACATTGTTTTCCAACAGGGCTGCTGATGTGCTCTTTGATAATTTCGCCTCTGGGGGAAGAGTCAACTGCAATCAGTTTTTTGAGGTACTTGAGAAGCATCATTACTATTTGCTAATATTCAACACTGCAGGATGTCATATCCGTCTGTACTTTGGAAGGCCCTGTGGAGCTCAGGAATCATCCGAACGGACCCGCGGATTAAAGACTGCTACGGCCTGATGCGGAAGCTACAGGAAGCGGATGGAACTGTTGACAGGAGCACTTTTCACAGGCCAGACAGGATCTTGATACCAACAGTCAAATCATGCCAAAAAACATTCTAAACACCCCTAATCTTTTGTGCTGCTAAATATGCTTCATTTCTGACCATTCTGCAGGTGCGTGACAGGCTTTGTGTCTTTCATCCTGAAGGCATTGCAGGGAAGATTTGTCATTCCAGATTTCTCTACCTTCACAGAGGAAACACAAAAGCTGTTTATTAAATGCAAACAACTATCCTCTGTGAAGGTGTGTCAAATCTGTTTCCGCTGTTGTTGTTTTTTTTTTTATATAACAGTCTGGTGAAAGAGATGTGCAAAGAAGCCTCAAAGTAGCACAGGTTATTTTCTAATTGAATGTTTCATGAAAAATATCACAATGTGACTCATATCCTGTGTATTTACGAACAGGAGAAAGAAGACGTAAGAGAGAGCGGCACAAAATGGGGCATTTCAGTTTGTACTGTGGATGGGCAGAGGTATGCACACTATATATATATCAGTGTTGCCAAGTCCGCAGAAATTGGGCTACTTTAAGGGGCCGTCATACTTTAAGGGTCTAAAAACGCGAGACGCAGCGCTAAGGAGTGGTTTTAAAAAAAGCGCAGCATAGAATGCGAGTCTCAAGACGCGCCTTTGAGACGTGATGCAATAACGACAATAATGGAAATAATAGAAATAGGCAAACTGCAGAATTTACAGATACAAGTTTTGACATGGAAAAAAAGAAAATAAGATAATAATGAGCGCCTCCTCCGCCATGTTGCCATTATATAAAACAGTTGTCATGCCAACTCGCAACACTTGTCCCGCCTCCAATTTCTCCTGATTGGTCCACTGTTTTGGAACTGACATTGATGAGCGGCGCTGCGTGTAAAAGTTGAAATTCTTTTAACTTGACACGGCGTCTTAAAAATGTGTGTGAGGTGCTGCAAAAGACACGAGCATAGCGGTCATGCACGTCCGTCAAGCGCGTTTACATAGAAAAACAATGGGAAAGTAGCGCATTGGAATAAAAAAACGCGTTCTGTGTGAACGGCCCCTAACACTGTTGTCGCAGGTTGTTTTTCACGTCCGCGAGTCAAAGCGACCCCATATAACATAATTTTTAGCACATGGAATGCAAATTTTATCAGAGGAACCCTAAAAAAAAGGTTGATTTTTTTTTCCGGGAGACCCCGCCGAAACGCAACTGGGCTAGTTTTGAATAGCAATTGTGCGGATTTTGTTGTGAAAACCTGGCAACCCTGATTATACATGGGTCATTGACAAATAAGGTTTTTAAAAGTGTAAAAAAACATAATGGAGATATAATTTTGAAGTTTTATTAAGTGTTATCAATGAGATTATGTGGTTTTTATTTTTTTTAAATTTCGGTTTTACCTAGTGACACTATTGGTTATACCGAATGACGATTAGCATTAGCATTAGACGATAGCATTTCAAACAATGCTAACAGGCTTTTCCTTTATATTTAGTACAAATTTTTAAAATATTACAACATTTTCCATGTTTTATAGCGGTTGTATCGAATGACCTGATGTTTTGGGACATGCATATGAGCAAGTGAAAAGAGTGTTAGTTACTTTGCTTCATTATAAATTAATATTTTATTGAATAAAACCTTTTGGATTCAATAAAAGAGATCTAGTTGTACTACCTCACATATTTTTGGATGTCATATCTTTGTTTTTTATTAAAATTAAGGTCTTTGGACAAAAAAATGACCCGTCACATCATTGACCCATATATATATATATATATAATATAAATTCAATAAATTTATATATGTATGAAGACCGGAGTTATAAGGCTGAAATTTCAGCATTGCATTACAGGAATAAATTATATCTTAAAATATAAGAAAATAGAAAACAATTGTAAAAGTATTTTGTAATATTTCTGTTTTTTCTGTATTTTTGATCAAATAAATGCATCCTTGGTGAGCATAAGAGACTTTGAAAACATTAAAATCTGACATTAAACATTATGAGTAAAAAATGAATACATATAATCATTATAATAATCTTAGTAGTATTTTTAACAAACATTTTCATTTTTTCATTTTCATTTTCATTAACTACAATTAAGAATTGAAGGTCCAGCTATAGTCGATTAAATTATATTGTTATATAAATATATATTATATAAACAATTATATACAATTACAACTATAATACTCAAATTTAAAGTTATTTACAGATTATGAGTTCAGTTTGCCTGTTGAAGTTTAAATGAGATGCTGTTATTTGTTTGACTCCAGACTTTCCTTAGGAGACTGGGCTGAACCTTGCATTCTGGGAGAGATATCCTGGCCTCTCATATACGGCCTCGCGGTGGACCAGCAAGGATCTGACTACGTGCACAGATTTGTAGGAATGGAGGAATATTCCAAATACGAGTCTCCATTTACCCTGACCAAGCAAGGTAAGTTCACTCAGTTCACTCCACATATTCAATTTCCTTGATTTATGTCCGGTTCTGGATTCAAAAACAGTCTGATGTTCAGTTCAAAGCATTTTAAGCTTCTTCACTGCAGAAAACTTGTTTGCAGGTGTGCCTCATAGTCCACTGGTTGAGACAGGAGCCATTATCTGCACTTCTTTATTACAGGTAACAACATTGCTTGTTTATAAATGAACAAAAATGTACTTTTATTGACTGTTTTTGTCCTAAAACAGCTGGCAACCAGACCAGTCACTGAGGAAGAAGAAAAGTACGAGTCTGTAAGCTTAACTTTTACATCAACCAGCTACATTTGATAAAAAAAAAGGCATAAAGCAATCTTGAAGCAAACCATTCTCACACAGGTTTTGAATATCATCAGAAGACTGTGCAACAAAGAGCATGCAAACCTAAACTGCACCAGGTAGGCCTATTTTTATGAGAAATTGATTTTTTCCTGTGCTATTCTGTTTATTTGTTGGTGTTAATTTCAACTGTCAGTATTGCCATTGCAGTTATCAAAACTTGCGAAAAGACATCATCCGTCTCCACGCACTCTCATTTTACTTACAAGAGAAGAAAGTAAGTCCAGGATAATTCTTAATACAATCAATTTTGATTCCACATTGTAAAGCGTCTATTACAGTCTTTGTTTTTAATAAATAAACCATTTCAGTGCTTTCCGGAAGGTGTGGGGATCAATTCTACACTGGATTTACTGTTGCAGGTATTCAGATTGAACATATTATATTCTTGAAAAGGAAGATTAGATTTTAATTTTGCATATATATTAGTGTTTATCGACAGAAGTCACCTGCGAGTCCGGCGCAGCATTGGCCGCTACCCTGGCTAATGGAGGATTGTGCCCCCTGTCAGGTGACCAAGTGATGTCCCCTCACGCCGTCCGCAGTAGCCTTTCCATGATGCAGGTGGCTGGAATGAATGACTATTCCAGAACATTTCATTTCAGGGTGAGTTTGTGACTAAGCTGGTAAATAATGAGTCATATTTGTGTGATATATTGCAGGTTTAGCATCAATTCTGTTTCATTTCCATGGTTTAAATTCATTCCCACATCTCTAAGAGGATAGTTTAAGTAATTGAATTTGATTACACTTTCATGTAACTAATTAAAACAGCCCATATCCTGCCACGTTAATTAACAATAATGGCAACGATCGAACAGTGGTGAAGGTGTCCATGAATATACAATGTCTGTAAGAATTATGTATGTATTCCCCTACTGCCCTCTAATGGAGACAGTCCAAATTGCTTTGCTTAAAGCAGATGTGCCAATTTCAAAGGGTTAGTTCACCCAAAAATGAAAATAATGTCATTAATTACTCACCCTCATGTTGTTCTACACCTGTAAGGCCTTCATTCATCTTCAGAACACAAATTAAGATATTTTCGATTAAATCCGATGGCTCAGTGAGGCCTGCAATGACACTTCCTCTCTCACGATCCATAAAGCTACTAAAAACATATTTAAAACAGTTCATGAGAGTACAGTGGTTCAATATTAATATTATAAAGCGACCAGAATACTTTTTGTGCGCCAAAAAAAAAACACTTCAACAATATAGTGATGGGCCGATTTCAAAACACTGATTCGGATCTTTGCGAATCGAATCAGAGTCTCGGATCTCCTATCAAATGACTAAACTGCTGAAATCATGTGACTTTGACACTCCGAGTGACTGATTCGATTCGCAAAGATCTGAAGCAGTGTTTTGAAATCGGCCCATCACTATAGGCCTATTGTTGAAAAGTCGTTTTTTTTTTTTTGCCGCACAAAAAGTATTCTTGTTGCTTTATAATAAATATTGGATCACTGTACTCACATGAACTGTTTTAAATATGTTTTTAGTAGCTTTATGGATCGTGAGAGAGGAAGTGTCATTGCTGTGAATGCAGGCCTCACTGAGCCATCGGATTTAATCAAAAATATCTTAATTTGTGTTGTGAAGATGAATGAAGGCCTTACGGGTGTGGAACGACATGAGAATATTTTTATTTTTGGGTGAACTAACCCTTTAAATGTGCATATTTCACAAGGGTAAACTGCTGAGGATTTAAAGCCAAATTTAGGCTGGATAATATATTTGTATTCAATACTACAGACGTCTGTGCCTGCCAAGTCCAGTCAGTCTGGTGTTGTGCTGATCGTGGTTCCTGGAGTTCTGGGACTCGTGTGCTGGTCACCTGGGCTGGATTGCAATGGAAATTCCTGGAGGGGTGTTCATTTCTGTGAGGTAAGGTATTGTATCAATATACAATATTTTTATGTAGTAAGCTCAGTTGAGGTCTTTGAGATTTTACCAGAAAAGTTTCTAGAATTTTTATCATATGTGACCACAATACCAGTGACCACAATACCAATTATATAGGTCAGTTTTTTGAAATTGAGATTTTTTTACATCATCTGAAAGCTTAATAAATAAGCTCCATTTATATGTGGATTTGTTAGGACAGAACAATGTTTGGCCGAGATACAACTATTTTAGGGTGCAAAAAAATCAAAATATTGAGAAAATCGCCTTTAAAGTTGTCCAAATGAAGTCTTTAGCAATGCATATCCACTCACAAAAATATATATTTTTTTATATTTACAGTAGGAAATGTACAAAATATCTTCATGGAACATGATCTTTACTTAATATCCTAATGATTTTTGGCATAAAAGAAAAATCAATCATTTTGCCTCAAACAATGTATTGTTGGCTATTGATACAAAATACCCGTGTGACTTATGACTGGTTTTGTGGTCCAGGGTCACATTTGTTAATGTAAAACATCTTGTATAATATTTCCTGATGTTTTGATTTTCTTTGTTTTTTTGTTTTTTTAATTATGCAACTCTTGTATTTTTTTAACTAAACTTTTGACCCCTTATGTAGCTAAACTACTACTACAGGATCAATATAAACCAGTTAGAAACAAAATTCAATTTTGTGGCTTTTAGTCTATATTTCTTAGCTTTTATGTTAATCTAAATGCTACATGTAATCCTTAATGCTAATGAAATTAACTGTTAGCAGATATATGCATATAAAGATACAATTTAGTTTTTCTTGGACCAAAAATTTAGATGACACATCCTGCACTATAAATTCCAGTCAGATTTTGTTTTGTATAATAATGCATTTCCCCCTAATACCACAGGTATATACTAGCCCTCTGACAAACTAAGCCTATTGTGTATTGAAAAAAGTGTGCTGGTCTTTGGAAAATGGTAACTATTTATTGTCTTTTTTTCTCAAAGGAGCTGGTTTCAACCTTTCAGCTGCACAGTTTTGACATCAGGACACCCTTCAGACAGGTGCTGTGTTACAGACAGTGGAAGGTGGAGTCAGAGGTCTGGTTTATTATTTCATTTTTTTTTTTTTTAATTAAACTTATATTTAGCGTACGGAATGGTTTTTATTTATTTAAATAATTTATGTAAATTTTTGATACTGTTGGGGATATGGAGGTAAATAAATATACTGCTTTCTTTAAATACAGGGATACCAAATCATGAATGTACTCTTAGCTGCTTACAGAGGGGACATGGTGTCTCTGCGCAGGTAGGATCACCAAGATATGTTCATTATAACATGTAAACATCAGACATCATCTGTGGAAGCACACACATTTATGTGGAGTAGATGGGGGAATCCTGAAATCTCAAAAGACTGCTTTGAGAACTCACAATTACATAACATATTTGATATCAGCAACAAAATCTGATAGTGACTGACACATAAATGTTGTTTCTTATGCTCAAATAGCGTTAAAGAAAGCTTATTTTTCAGGCTAGACGAGCCAATGCGCATGTGCAGTCCTAAGCGCCAGTCTCAGGTTTCTATGGGAACTTGAGCTTCTAACGGCAGCTGCATTGATGCAACGACATTATCAATCAGCCATTGGCTCTTTTACTTACAAGGCTGGACCTATTTCGCCATATTGCGCTATGCAGTTTCCCCCATTCATAACTAATAGAAGTGAACATCTTTCTATATCTACAGTCTTTGAGAATGGCAGCACTGCTCAAAGGCTTGTTTGTTTGAACTGCACCCTCTACTGTACAGGAATGCATTTGCATTTCCTTCAGCATGAGGCTTATTCATTTCACTTTTGGCATGAAGGGCCTTTGCTTTTGCCAAAAATAGAACTTATTTGTAAATAAACAAAAAACACAGCCCAGATAAGAAAAGCAACAAAAAAGTAATCACTTTCCCCAACACACACACACACACACACACACATATATATATACATTATATATATATATATATATATATATATATATATATATATATATATATATATATATATATATATATATATACAGCTATGGAAAAAATTAAGAGACCACTTAACATTGATTTCTGAACTTGGAGTGGTCTCTTAATTTTTTCCATAGCTATATATATATATATATATATATATATATATATATATATATATATATATATATATATATAGTATATACAGTGCTCAGCGTAAATGAGTACATCCCCTTTGAAAAGTAACATTTTAAGCAATATCTTAATGAACACAAAAACAGTTTCCAAAATGCTGACAAGACTAAGTTTAATATAACATCTGTTTAACTTATAAAATTAAAGTAAGGTTAATAATATAACTTAGAGAACAAAATTTTCAGTTCTACTCAAATTAGGGTCATGCAAAAATGAGTTCACCCCACAACTAAAACTACTCCATCTAGTACTTCATATGGCCTCCATGATTTTTAATGACAGCACCAAGTCTTCTAGGCATGGAATGAACAAGTTGGCGACATTTTGCAACATCAATCTTTTTCCATTCTTCAAGAATGACCTCTTTTAGAGACTGGATGCTGGATGGAGAGTGATGCTCAACTTGTCTCTTCAGAATTCCCCTTTAGGTGTTTGATTGGGTTCAGATCAGGAGCCACTGAATCACTTTCACCCTGTTCTTCTTCAGAAATCCAACAGTGGCCTTAGATGTGTTTAGGATCATTGTCATGTTGGAAAAGTGCATGACGACCAAGGGCATGGAGTGATGGTAGCATCTTCTCTTTCAGTATAGAGCAGTACATCTGTGAATTCATGATGCCATCAATGAAACGACACCAGCAGCACTCATGCAGCCCCACATAAGGACACTGACACCACCATGTTTTACTGTAGGCACCATGCATTTTTCTTTGTATTCCTCACCTTTGTGACGCCATACAGTTTTGAAGCCACCAGTTCCAAAAACCTTGGTCTCATCACTCCAGAGTATAGAGTCCCAGTAGTCTTCGTCTTTGTCAGCATGGGCCCTGGCAAACTCTAAGTGGGCTTTTCTGTGCCTGGGCTTTAGGAGAGGCTTCTTTCGTGGACGGCACCCATGTACGCCATTCCTCTGCAGTGTACGCCGTATTGTGTCACAGGAAATAGTGAACCCAGTTCCCTTTCAGTCGGTCACGTTCGACGTACGTCAGTAGTGGCCGACGAATTGGGATATCGCTTGGAGAGCCCTATCAGCTTTGTGTAAACTAAAACAAGCCAATGGAATTGGCGTGCGATATTTGCATAATGCGCACCGCCCCCGACAGGTGTATATAAATAGGAAGCAGATGCAATCGCACTCTGTCTTTCGCTTCGGAGCCATTCAGTGGTGTCCTGTTTAAGAAGACTGTTTGTGTGAACTAAACTGCCTCGAAGAGGATTCACAGCAAGCCGTGTGTGCCGGTGTAACGGTGCTACAGCGAGGTCGCGAGCTCCAGAGGATCCGAGCTATAGCTCTCAACTGCTGTTTTCACAGCACACGCCTAGAGTGAAAGTGTGTGTGTTGCGATTTGGGCCGGTTCCTTGGTGTGTCCAGGGAGTGGTGTACCTGGCACATCGCGTCACTCCCTGTGTGCTTCGGCACGAGCGAGTTGACTGTTTTCCCCTTCTAAAAGAGCTTTACAGACGAACCCTGACAGTATGTCATTTCGTCTGTGCGTTAATGGGTGCGGTCGTTCCCTGGTCCCTGCTGATGGGCACAATCGTTGCATCTCGTGTTTGGGCATTCTGCACGCTGAAGCAGCTTTTGTGGATGGTTAATGTTCCCATTGCGGGAACATGACTATCGCGGTGCTGAGGTCGAGACTCTCCTTCCTGAAGAGAGTCCGACCTTACTCCGGGCCGCTCCCATGCCGTCCGAGTCGGGTCCCTCTCTGCCTTGCTGCCCCACCCCCGGTGCGTCTGTGGTGCCTTTGGTCCCGCTGGCTCAGTGTCTGGAAGCGTGGATAGCGCTCCCCAGCCTGTCCAGCTGGCTCATTCGCACTATCAGACTCGGCTATGCGATTCAGTTCGCCCGGCGTCCCCCGGTCTTCAGGGGTGTCCACTTCACTCAGGTGTCGTTGAACAGTGCACCTGTTCTCCGGGCGGAGATTGCTGTCCTCCTGGCGAAGGATACAATCGAGCCGGTCCCTCCAGCCAATATGAAGTCGGGGTTCTACAGCCCCTACTTCATTGTACCGAAAAAGGGCGGTGGGCTACGGCCAATCCTGGACCGTCCCCAGGATTGGTTTGCAGCAATAGACCTGAAGGACACGTACTTTCATGTCTCGATTCTGCCTCGACACAGACCCTTAAAGAAGCGGTCTGCGTTCGAGGGTCGGGCATGTCAGTACAAAGTCCTACCCGACATGGTTTTAGCTCCCAGCCGGTTGGGTCTTCAGGTTAACTGGGACAAGAGCAAACTCGCCCCCGGGCAGAGGATCTCTTGTCTCGGTCTCGAGCTAGACTCGGTCGCACGGACTGCGCGTCTCGTCGGTGTTGAACTGCCTGAGCTCGCTCAAGTGCAGGACAGTGGCTCCACTGAAAGATTTTCAGAGGCTCCTGGGGCATATGGCATCTGCAGCCGCGGTCACGCCGCTCGGATTGCTTCATATGAGACCGCTTCAACACTGGCTCCGCGGCCGGGTCCCGAGATGGGCGTGGCAGTGCGGCACGTTCCGTGTCCCCGTGACACCGAGCTGCCGTCGCACCCTTGTCCGGTGGTCGGACCCTTCGTTCCTGTGGGCTGGAGTACACCTCGAACGAGTGTCCAGGCACGCTGTGGTCTCCACAGATGCCTCTGCCACGGGATGGGGGGCCACGTACAACGGGCATGCAGTGGCAGGTCTTTGGACGGGGCCTCAGCTGCATTGGCATATCAATTGCCTCGAGTTGCTAGCGGTTCATCTTGCGCCGGCCCGCTTCAAGAAGCTGTTGTCAGGCAAGCACGTTCTAGTCCGCTCACACAGCACTGCGGCCGTTGCGTACATCAACCGTCAAGGTGGTCTACGCTTCCGTCGCATGTCGCAACTCGCCCGCCATCTCTTGTTGTGGAGTCAGAAGTATCTGAGGTCCCTTCGGGCCACTCGTGTCCCAGGTGTGCTCAACCGTGCAGCCGACGAGCTGTCACGGCAGCCTCCACTTGCGGGCGAGTGGCGGCTCCACCCCCAGGCGGTCCAGCTGATTTGGCAGCTTTTCGCGAGGCCCAGGTAGACCTGTTTGCCTCCACAGAAACTGCCCACTGCCAGTGGTTTTATTCCTTGACCGGCGGCACGCTCGGCACGGATGCCCTGGCACACAGCTGGCCCCCGGGTCTGCGCAAATATGCGTTTCCCCCAGTGAGCCTTCTCGCACAACTCCTGTGCAAGGTCAGGGAGGACGGGGAGCAGGTTCTGTTAGTGGCTCCGTACTGGCCCACTCGGACCTGGTTCTCAGACCTCATTCTCCTCGCGACAGCCCCTCCCTGGCCGATTCCTCTGAGGAAGGACCTCCTGACTCAGAGACGGGGCACCCTGTGGCACCCACGTCCCGATCTATGGAACCTCCACGTGTGGTCCCTGGACGGGATGCGGAGGTTCTGAGTGATCTCCCGCAAGCGGTCGTAGACACCATCACTTCCGCTAGAGCTCCTTCCACTAGGAGTCTCTATGCGTTGAAGTGGAACCTGTTCGTCGAACGGTGCGCCTCTCGCCGAGAGGACCCCCGATCATGTTCGGTCGGATCCGTGCTTTCTTTTCTGCAAGATGGGTTGGAGCGAAGGCTGTCTCCCTCCACCCTCAAGGTGTATGTCGCCGCTATTGCCGCACATCACCACGCAGTTGAGGGTAAGTCCCTGGGGAAACACGATCTGATCGTCAGATTCCTGAGGGGGGCCAGAAGACTAAATCCTCCTCGCCCTTCCTCCGTACCCTCTTGGGATTTGACCCTGGTTCTCACAGCTCTCCGGGGTCATCCCTTTGAGCCTTTGCAATCAGTCGACCTGAAACTAATGTCTCTTAAGACGGTTCTTCTGGTTGCATTGGCTTCCCTGAAGAGGGTTGGGGATCTGCATGCATTTTCGGTCGACGAAACGTGCCTAGAATTCGGGCCCGGTGATTCTCACGTCATCCTGAGACCCCGGCCTGGATACGTGCCCAAGGTTCCTACCACTCCCTTCAGAGATCAGGTAGTGAACCTGCAAGCGCTGCCCTCGGAGGAGGCAGACCCAGCCCTAGCTTTGCTCTGTCCCGTCCGCGCTCTGCGCGTTTAAGTGGACAGAACGCGAAGCTTCAGGACCTCAGATCAGCTCTTCATCTGTTACGGAGGCCAGCAGAAGGGAAAGGCTGTCTCCAAGCAGAGGATGGCCCACTGGATAGTGGATGCCATCGCCCTGGCGTACGAATCCCAGGGCGTGCCTTGCCCGCTCGGGTTGAGAGCCCACTCCACCAGAGGGGTGGCCTCTTCCTGGGCGCTGGCTCATGGCGCCTCGCTGACAGATATCTGTAGAGCTGCGGGCTGGGCGACACCAAACACGTTTGCTAGGTTTTATAGCCTACGTGTAGAGCCGGTATCCTCACGTGTACTCGCATCCACTAGTTGGTAGACGTGTTGTACCCACTCTAAGTGTCGGCTTGCAATGCCATTCCCGCCACTGGCCGGATACGTGCATACTTTCACTCCAGTCGTGTTCCCCGCTTGGCGAACCCTGTCGAGTTCCTCCGCCTCCCCCTTCGGCTCGGACATTGCGGAGTGTCTGATGCCAGGCCTACATCCGTCGCTGACGCTGTCTGTTGGCTGGGGCCCATATGCCGTGACCCCTCTACGTGAGCGGTCCCATATGTGTAATTATCCACGGTTTAAAACTCCCTACGGGCTGAGTCCGTGTCTTTCCCTTAGCAGAGCCAGCTCTGCTGTCACCTGTCAGATGAGTCTCCCCCTACCAGGTGGAGCAATCCCAGGGACTCCATATGCGTACTGCCCCCCGGGCCAGTCCATATGTGTATTTCCCACGTAAACTCCTCCCCCATTGGGTAGGTAGTGGTCTCCGCAGCGTCCCTTACGGGTTCGCTTCCCCAGTGTGTCTAGTTTACTTAGTGGGTATTGGTTAGACAGCAGTAGACTCTCTCGGTGTAAGCTCGCCCCCTTCACCGCCAGCCGGTGCTATGGGCGGCTGAGCTTGCGCTGGGCACTGGAAGGGGTTTCGTAACTGTGGCGCTTTAGTTGGGATCCCAATTCGTCGGTCACTACTGACGTACGTCGAACGTGACCGACTGAAAGGGAACGTCTCGGTTACGTATGTAACCCTCGTTCCCTGAAGGAGGGAACGGAGACGTACGTCCCGTCGCCACAGTTTCTGTACCCTCGCTGTAGCGCGGACACCAGTTGTCTCCTCAGCGAAAAACAGAGTGCGATTGCCTCTGCTTCCTATTTATATACACCTGTCGGGGGCGGTGCGCATTATGCAAATATCGCACGCCAATTCCATTGGCTTGTTTTAGTTTACACGAAGCTGATAGAGAGCCCTAAGCGATATCCCAATTCGTCGGTCACTACTGACGTACGTCTCCGTTCCCTCCTTCAGGGAACGAGGGTTACATACGTAACCGAGACGTTTGGCTTTCTACTTCTTTAGATAACTGCAGTGAACTTACATGCCAATTTTCTTCAACCCTTCTCATCAGAAGACGCTCCTGTTGAGGCGTTAACTTCCGTGGATGACCTGGACGTCTCTGTGAGATGGTTGCAGTTCCATCTTTTTAAAATTTTTGTACCACTTTTGCTACAGTATTCTGACCGATAAGTAAAGCTTTACTGATCTTCTTGTAGCCTTCACCTTTCTGCTGTAAAGAAATTATTTTCTTATATTTCTCATATTATTAACCTTACTTTCATGTTATAAGTTAAACAAATGTTATATAAAACTTAGTCTTGTCAAAATTTTGGAAATTGTTTTTGTGTTCATTGAAATATTGTTTAAAAAGTTACTTTTCAAAGGGGGTGTACTCATTTACGCTGAGCACTATATATACCATAGCAAAAACTTTATATTTGAATTTAGTTTGTTTATGGTGAACTGAAAACGGGTTAATTCCTCTTTCATAGGTACCTTCTGTCAGGAGCAGATGTGAATGCTGTGGATTATGATGGACGGTCAGCGCTGCACGTCGCAGCCTCCGAGGGCCATCTGGATGTCATCAAGTTCCTGGTGGAGAACGCAGGTGCAAACTGCACACTCAAGGACAGGTAACTTTGCCAAAGACATGTACGATATGACTATTATCAAACGTTACAGCATTGAGCAGCCAACAGGACTAATCTATGCTGTGCTGATGTTAACAGGTGGGGTAACACCGCATTACAGGAGGCCATGAGATGCAATCAAGACCCTGCCATCCAGTGTCTGAAGAAATACACAGATTATGAAGAGAGTTTATAATTGGGTGCATTAATTTACACTTGATATTTACATTCAAGGTACAGATAGGTAGATACTGATTATATTTAGAATGAAGAGGAGGTTGTAAAGAGCAGCAAAGGCAACAGTCCCAGACAAACACTCAATGCTTATTAGGAATTATTGAAAGAGACTGAAACCTTGTTTTCCCAATAAATGCTACAGCAGCATGTGTTTACTGATTCAACACTTCAACATTATGAATGCAGTGTTTTGCTGTAGCTGTTGGGTAAATGACTGAATGCAATTGAACCATGTTCTCAAGGGTATTTTCCTAAATATAAGGTTGGGGCGCATTGTCACATGTTTTATCAATGTTCTTTGTTGAAAACAGTTTGTTTGGTCAATTTAATGCATCCTTGCTGAATAAAGTAGATTAATTTCTTTTTTTTTTCCCTGTTCCCTTTTCATTTTGCTTACCCCAAACTTAGTGTATCACATTTTCCAAAGAAATATTAAGCATACAAGTCTTTATGTTGCCCTACATCTTCAAAACCTATCCTCTGTATCACCTTCTAGTGAAATTCTTGCAGTAGACACATGCCAGTAACCGATGAGTGACCTCTAGAACCGTCACAGCTGCAGGATCTCAGTACAGCCCCACCAATCAAATCTGGGCAATGTCCCAAGGTGCAAAACAACAGTATACATTGCGACGGACGGAAGAGGGTGGAGAGCAATGAGGACTCACGGGCAGAGATAGTACACAGACTGAACCATCCCGACACGTTTGTTCATGTGAAACATTTGAGGACGAACGCGGATAAGAATGTCAGTGGCCGGATTGAAGAAACAGTTTCACAAAGCAAGTCAGGTAATGCGAAGCTTTTGTGCGACGATGCAAACAAGATATGTTTCGAGTCATTTCTTTAAAGTGATACAGCCCTGAAAGACATGCACTTTGTTAACAGCGCTTTAAATTGCGGCTTTAAAGAGTTTTAATACTTTTGTGACATTCCGCGTTTGTTGACTGCGTTTATATTGTAATAGCAATGCCCGAGAATAAATTGTTCTTTTGAGTCGGCTCTTTTTAATGAATCAGTCGAACCTCTTCACAAGCGAGTCGGACCGAGAACTGTCTCGAATGTTACATAAAAAAAGTATTTTATGTTTACGAATTGACATAAAAACAGAGTTGTATTTTATTTAAAAGTGCAAAAATTAAGAGAAGTTATGCTAGTTTTATTTAGGTTGTAATTGTAAATTACTTTTTTTCTGAACTGAATCATGACAGCAACGATCTGACCTGAGGTATATTTTAAAGTACATTTAACACCCTTAAAATTATATCGTTAAAACATGTCTTGACGATGACGTAATTACCTCACGACGTAAAGAATCGGCGAATCAGATTTTTGAACCGATTCTTTGAAACAAAGCGTTCGAAGGAACCGATTCGCGGACATTTATAGTATTTCTCTCTGTTCATCACATCTAGAGCAACTGTAGCCAGTAGTGATTGGATTTATGGCTCTTTGAGGGGATCCGGATCTTCGCGATCCGTTCCTTTTGGCTCTTTTTAAATATTTAGTCAGTTTTAAGAAGCCAGCTTGGGGGCATCTCAGTTTTTCCTGGAAATAATCACTGGGAGGAATGATGAGGTGAGATTTGTAGTCAAATAATTAAAACTCGGATATCACACACCAATATCTGAGTTTGAATTATTCATTTAACATGACACTCATTTGTCATGTGTGGACTATATTCCATAGGGTTGCACAAATCCCTCTGCTTAGACAGTGACATCACTATTTTGGATTTACCTTTAGTACAAAGTGTGTGTGTGTGTGTGTGTGTGTGTGTAAAGCTACGTTGACTTATGTTATTCATACAATACCTACTTACAAATAAACATCAAAAACAAAGCCAGCTGCAATGAATTTCTGTGCAAAACAGCTTTTACTACAAACACTTCCACACAAGAACATTGTTATCACACAAGAACATTTTGATAGAAAAAAAATATTTAAAGTAGATAAAATTAGAATAAATAAAATGGAAATGTCTACATACTACATACTATTACTACTAGGGATGCTCATTTCGGTTAAATTTCTCGACCGACAACCGACGCTCGTTATCCGATTATTAACCGTTAACTGATAAGATTATAATATTGTATAGCCTATATGATGATAATATGACATATATATGACATTAAATAAAAAATACAATTGACGAGTGTCTGTGTGTTCCACGGGTTTATTTTAACATGCAAACAGCAGCATAGAACAGATAAACAACAGAATCTGGATTCACATTATCAAATTGTCACGCACCTGCAGCGTTTCTGACAACAGAAAAAAATAATTTAAATAAAAGGCATAAAATAAGTAGACCTACACTAAATATTTTTCACTTAAATGTTCAACAAATTAAGATGACAAAACAAAAACACGGTGAATCCATTGAAGCTTTGAACAACCGGTATTTTAGACATTTTTTCCGTCAAATAAAAATAGCAGGCCTACCTCAAGGATTGTTATTGTTATGACCACGGACGGTGCACGTGTGCATACCGAACGCGTCTTTCCGCGCTCATGGGCAAAGGAGTTTCTTTGAAAGGCTTGCGCACGAGACTGAGCGGAATGCGGGAAATGAAGTATACCATGGCCCTGAATTGTAATGGACTGGAGCTCACGGTTCACATCGAGAGAAATGGGAACGCGGGGGTCACCGCGATTGCGACCGCAAAAGGCACTTTCACTTTCGTGATCAAAGTGCATGCCACTGATAAGCTTTGTAAATGCAGTAGTACAGTAGCATACACATACCAATTAAACACGCAGGTCTCCTCGTGCGTCCTCTCCACTGTGTCGCCGGTCGAGGCAATAATTTTCGTTTCGCTTTTAGATATCTCTTTTATAGATGCCATCAATGCTTTTACCTTTCTAGATGTAATTACCGAACTCAAAACAGTCCATAAACTACAAATCCTCACGAAAACTTCAGTCAAGCCAGCTCGCGCGTCAATCTGAGAGATCAGCCTCTAACCTTAAAGTGTCAAATTTCTCGGTTTCTGAATGGACGGTTTTGCTTGATTGACAAACGCTAACGTTCGGCCACGATTTATATACCATCGACCTGTCCTAAAACATTAGCACGCTGTGATCGATTGCTTGGAGATCGCGTGTTTCTCTGTTCGAGAGCGCATTTCCTCTTCTTCACATCTGCGACAAAACAGTTGATTATTTATGAACGAAAGCTCACAGAAATGTGAAAATGGTCTCATTTGAAAGAAAATATCCTAAGCTAAAAGATGATATATTTTGACTGATTGAAGCAGCCCTTATCAAAAGTGCGGGGGTCGATTTCTGTCTTTTCCTATCCCCCGTGCCAACGCCGCGCCTGACCCTTTCTATCGAAACGGTCACAGCAACTTCTTTTCGCTCGCTTCATTTTGCTTGTTGCTTAGCGAAATATGTCTGGCACGTGTGAAACGCCCCGCGAGTTAACAAATAAGCATATATGTATATATAGCATATTTTTCTTTAACATGCAGCAAAAAAAACCAAAACAAAACAAAAAACGTTTAACTGATAGTATTAATCGGTTAAAATTCTTACTTTCGGTTAACGGTTAAACGGTCAATGTGAGCATCCCTAATTACTACTGTAAACTTTGCAAATAGGACATCAGCCCCTTCAAGTCAATGAACAATACAAAGTGGGCTGCAATGAATGTCTGTGCAAAACAGCTTTTAGTGAAAAATTTCAATACAAGAACAGTACGTCATGGCTCCGCTCCTACCCAATGACAGAGGAACGCAGGGTTTTTTTTCCCCACTGGAGTACTCACGTGAAGGATGCGTGCACAACTAATAACTAATATCATCACGCTATAAAGGGTTGGCCTCGGGTGTGTCTCATACGCTCTGAAAAGTGAAGCCACGGGCTCTTTGATCGCCCCCTGGAGGCTGGATGCAGTACAGGTCATAAACCCCGCCCTCTCAATGCAGTCGAATGAGACTTCAGTGAAAACTTAAAAATAAATTCTGCTTCAAATAAAACTTTCTGAAAGATGGTTTTGGTCATTTAAGGTAGTTGTTATCACACTGATATATATTCAATTGTTCGTTTTTGTGATGATTTAGATTTTAGCTAGCAATTTGATGCTATAAAAACGGGGCGTGTCGTCATGATTCGAAGTTGATTGACAGCTTCTCTGAGGACTGTCGGAGCTTCGAGGGGAGATTGAAGATGTATTACAGTTTTTTACAGACGCTAGGACACATTTCTCAATACTTAGGTCACTTTTGCAAAACTCTTCACACAGTGAGCACAACAGAGGTCTATGTGGGCTAAACTGAGGATCAGTTATCATTGCTTTGGCACAAAATGCATTCAATGACTACATCTCTCAAATTTCATGAATTCTTTTCTCACTCAGACACAACAACTGCCAAAACTCTTTGTACGTACAGACCAATTTGCACATGCTTACATACTGTTTACAAAACTGTTAAACTTATGTTCAAAACAATAACATCATACAAAACTGAATAAGACAGCAATTTGCTACATTCCTACAGTAATATTTTAATGAAATATATTTTAAATCTTAAAATTAAATGCTATAAAAACAATTGAATTGTATCCGTATCAGTGGATGGTGTGTATACAAATTCTTGTATTTTGGAATTATAAAAAAATTATAAAAATAAATAAACGACATAAAATATTGACGAATTCTGCATCATGTCTGATTCATTTCAGTAACATATATTGCAGTGAATTATAAACAGAGATGTGTCCTTGTTTTACACAAGAAAACACTGTATAATGCTACATGTTGTTAGTGTTTTTTAGGTAATTGTTTTGTGGATGACAAAGTGTGTTTGTCGGCTGTCAACCTTTGCTAGTGTTCTGGAAGAATGAGTTGATTTGAGACCTGAATAAAGTGTTTTGGTAGTTGTAGTGCATTTTGGATGTGAAATGAACTGCTTTGCCAAGCTGAAAGTTGTAACTAACTGTTAATTTTTGATTTCTTTGTTATTTAACACCAACAAAATGAGTTGTTCAGCAGTAAACTGTACTAACCGACCTACAGGATCTGACGGATCACTGAACTTTTTTTCTGTAACATCAAATGTGGGCGTTATAAGCTAATTAATAAATGTTATTAGTTAAGATAATGCACCTAATGTTAACCATGTCGGGAAAAAGCAGGTGATCGTTATCTGGCAGTTACTTATTATTTTTATGGGTATAAAATAATAATTAGCAGGACAAAACTAATGATAGCTTACTCTAATTACAGCAATCGATCTCCTGTAACGTTAGTTGAACTTGATTTAAAATGGCAGGACCGTTTCTGACGATTTAGAGTTGTTTCTAGTGGCATATTATATTGGTTTTATCTACTGAATTTGCTGTTTCAAAAATATTATTGCTCTAGAAACAGAATAGCCTATTATTTTATAGGTAGACTTTAAATTGTGTATAATTTTTATAGTCTATTTAAAATACATGAATGATGACGCAGTCGTCTGGGCGGAAGTTTGATATCGCGACTCCGCCTCCGGCTCCACTGACGATTCCTTCTGCGCATGCCCAGGCTCCAAACTTTTTTTTTTTTTGACGTATTGCGTAACGTGTCAGCGCCCATTCATCAGCCTATTTTGGCTTCAGTTCAATACAATGGAAGGAAGCGGCGTCGCGTCGTCCATCTTTTTTTACAGTCTATGGTTGGCCTGCGCTGGGTGCGCCCCTCCCCCTATAACTGTTCTGTCTCGCGGATGAGCTCATTTGTGTGCATCTGTGTGAAACACGCATAGGAAAAAAGAACGACAGAAAGAACGGCTCCCCTCCAGCTGCGACTCGGCTCCCATCGTTCATGTTTATGAGCCGTTCAAAAGAGTCGGTTCGTTCGCGAACGTCACAACTCTAGTAGCCAGCCGTGTGTGACCTGACGGCCCAGTTACTGATGAATTGTCTTGTGTTCAAAACCAACAATGCACATGGGTGTTGTCTGTTTCTTGGATCCAAAGTCCACTTACTATCTGCTATTGTTTTTGTTCATATCAAGTTTATTGTGGATAATAAAATCTACTGGAATTTTTTAATAAAGCCCGGTCATTCACTCCTGGAGGTTTCCTGGACAGTTTCTAGGTCCTCAAGTCACCAAAGCATGTTTTCCAAGGTCACTTTCTTTCAATTCATTCCCGGTGATCTGAATCCTCTTAGTGTTTTGGACTCATTGGCCAAACGACTGACCTTCATAAACAGTTTTGCTTATGAACCACAGGAAACAGATGCTCACTCATCACAATGTGTTAAAAATGGCAAGGCTTACGGATTTCCTGGTTTTGTTTTGAAATGTTGTAGATGTTGGATTGTGTTGTGATTGGATTCAACACCTTTTTATCATATCATTGTGTAAATATTGCAATTATAAGCCAACTCTTTCTGTAGTGTCCTTAATATCATATCTTAAATGTTATGAAGACTAGTATGTGTTGAAATAGTCACTACGCATGATATTAAAGGATTAGTTCACTTTTAAATGAAAATTTCCTGATAATTCACTCACCCCCATGTCATCCAAGATGTTCATGTCTTTCTTTCTTCAGGCGAAAAGAAATGAAGGTTTTTGATGAAAACATTCCAGGATTTTTCTCCATATAGTGGACTTCAATTGTCTCCAAACAGTTGAAGGTTACAGTTTCACTGCAGCTTCAAAGCGCTCTACGCGATCCCAGATGAGAAATAAGGGTCTTATCTAGAGAAACCATCGCTCATTTTCTAAAAAAAAATTACATTTTATACATTTTAACCATAAATTCTCATCTTGAACTAGCTCTCTTCTTCTCTTCTCTATTTGAATTCCAGCAGTGTAGACACTGCTAAGTGTATTACTGCCCTCCACAGGTCAAAGTTTGAAACTAAATTGTCATATACAATATGCTAGAGCAAGTATATAACAATTAGTTCAAACTTTAACCTGTGGAGGGCAGTAATACATTTAGCAGTGTCTACACTGCTGGAATTCAAATAGAGAAGAGAAGAAGAGAGCTAGTTCAAGATGAGCATTTATGGTTAAATATATATAATTTTTAATATAATTTTTATTTATTTTTTTTTAGAAAATGAGCAATGGTTTCTCTCAATAAGACCCTTATTCCTTGTCTGGTTGCACCTTATTCCAAGCTGCACTGAAACTGTAATTTTGACCTTCAACTGTTTGAAGTCCACTATAAGGAGAAAAATCCTGGAATGTTTTCATCAAAAACCTTCATTTCTTTTTGACTGAAGAAAGAAAGACATGAACATCTTGGATGACATGGGGGCGAGTAAATTACCAGGAAAATGTTATTTAAAAGTGGACTAATCCTTTAAGGACTCTACATAAAGAGTAGTGACTATTTTAACACATAATAGTCTTCATAACATTTATTCACAACAAAGGGATAGTTCACCCAAAAATGGAAATTCTGTCATCATCACCTTTAACTCACATATGTAAGTCCACTCAATAAAAAGCAATATTAGATTTTTCCAACTTTGATTATCCTTACAGTTGCTAAAGGAAAAGATCAATGGAGTTGAAGGAACAAAACTGGATGAGGAATTCCTCAACATGGAAAGGGTATACATATCATTCCCAACAAAATAAAGAAAATAGTATATTTGAAATATTAAAGACCTGGATGCATCAAAAAGTTTTTTTTCTTTGTCTATTTTATTGATTGCTTTATTGTAGAAAACTGATATTACCCACAAAATGATTCTCGACCTTGTTCCAAAAACTATAGGATATCTTCAGCCAAACCCAGGTATTTATATATTTAATAATAAAGGTTATTGTTTAAGCTTTAGTTAGTAATTTTGTTATTACATGTCGCTGATTCACCTTTTTTATTCTTGAAGCATACAGAGCAAAGCTCAGCATGCTCAACACAGTGTCCAAAATGCGTGGGCAGGTGAAAGCTGGTGGCTATCCACAGACAGAGGGCATTCTGGGAGATTGCATGTTGCACTATGGCAATGAGCTTGGAGCTGAGTCTGGTTTTGGTATGTTTAACAAACCGAATGAAGCACAATGATGTTTTTTACTGTCAAAATCCAATTTTGAGTTTTGCTACAATTGTAGGTTATGCTCTACTTGAAATGGGAGAGGCGTTGAAACAAGTAGCGCAGGCAAGAGACTGTATGGATGTGCGAGTGAAAAGAACCTTCATTGATCCTCTGCAGTCCCTGCAGCAAAAAGAGCTGAAGGAAATTGGGGTCAGTCTTAAATATAATGTTGTAAATGGGCATGATGGTATCATTTGTATACCTGGCTTCAATTTACTAATGTTCAGATTATCTGTCCTTTCGCAGATGCATTTAATCCGAAAGCATTGTTGTGATTGTGTAACTTTAAATGTATACTGAGCATTTGAAGTGAAATTAGAGTTTTTATTTTTTTTTTGTGATTGAAGACATAATCATAGCTTTGGTTTCCTTCTTTTTCTGGTTTACAGTATCATCTGAGAAAACTTGAAGGTCGCCGTCTAGATTTTGATTACAAGAACAGACGTAAAGGAAAGATTTCAGACTCCGAAATTAAGAAAGCTTTCGAAAAGTTTGAAGAATCCAAAGAACTGGCTGAGAGAAGCATGTTAAATCTCCTAGAGAGAGATGTAAGTTATATGTATAAAGACAGCCATGGGCAAAAGTATTGGCCATGACATACATTTTGAGTTTGGTGTTACTGTGAGATTACAAAAATAAAAGTAGGCACAGTTTCTAATGATGTATTACTAAATTGATATTTTAATGTTTTGTTTTAGGTACAACGGCTGCAACACCTCTCAGGTCTTTTAGGAGCAGTAATAGACTACCACCGCCAGTCATGTCAGATTCTAGAAGATCTCAGGAGCAATTTGCAGAGCAGGTTAGAATCATTAGTCCACAGACATCAGATTCCCTGTACTAATCTTGGTTTCATTTAATGTGCCCTCTTATTTTGTCCCTGTGTATAGGATAACAGACGCAAGCAATCAACCCAAAAGGGAATTTGCATCTAAATCAGTTGCGAGCATGGTTTGCTACACAGATACTTATGGATTTTCCACATGCTCATCAGGTGTGGTAATAGATTATTTGATTACATTAAACATGAACTGTTTCTGAATTCTCTGAGAGCTGAAATACTGTATTATGTACCACAGATACTGAGATCACTGAAGCTTTGAGTGGAAAATGCACGTAATTTTAAATGTGTTACAAAAACTCTTTTTATTTGGTAGTTGGAAGTACACCAGCAAGCTTTGCTACTAATGTTTTTCTATCTTACATTAACAGATGCCCAAGTTGTGGTTCACCCTCCTGATAAAGTCACCATTAAATCTCAAAAAACAGACATGCCAACCAGCAACAGTAAATAAGATCATTTTGCCTCCAGGAAAATGTCTAAAAATTTTCAAGAAATGAATACTTTTATTTATCAAGGATGCGTTAAATTGATCAAAAGTGACAGTAAAGATATTTTAAATACACTGTTTCAAATTATTATGCAAGTGACATATCAGTAAGATTTCAGTACAATAAACATTCAGATTTTAGTTTTTCTATGAAAGTGTTTGTTTGTTTGTATTTATCCATGTCTTTTTAGATAACTGGTATCAATCTCAGACAAAATAGTTTTCCAGGTCTATGGAAACCCTACTTAAAGAGGTTGTTCCACATTATTAAGCAAGTCACAGTTCTCATGCAATATGGGGAGGAAGAAAGATCTTTCTGAAGATGAAAAGCATGAAATTGTTGTGCAAAAGGGATGAAAACAACTAATATTGTGTGAAACTGAATGCAGATTATTGAAGTATCATAAGATTTGTAAGTGATTTAGAGCACAGCAGAACTCGGTCAGATAAAGGCTTATTAATGAAAGTTCCTGTCAAAAAAATTAATTGTATTAAAAGGGCAGCTATAAAAAAGCCAGTGTTGAGCAGCAAACAGGTATTTGAAGCTGCTGGTGTCTCTGGAGTCTCAAGAAGCTCTCCAAGCAGGCTGGCAGTTGTGCGTAAAGATGCATTTTAGACAACACTAACAAAACCTCACAAAGAGAAACATTTAAAGTTTGTGTAGAAATACATTTTCAAACAGTTTTATTGCTGTGGTGTTTTTTTTTTTTTGCGGCATGGGATAGTGCATTTTATTTCAGAAGGCACTATCCCTCTTTTTATACCACAGCTGAAAATGGCCAGTTATGAATTCCACATATCTTGCAGAAGTCATTTTGACACCCTAAAGGTGTCACTTCCCAGTATTCCAGCCCAAATCATCACCCGCCAGCTCCCTGTTGACATCACAGTCTTATTAGAATGTGGTGGCCATTCACCAACCATCCAGAAATCCATCCATATAGACCATCCATTGTAGTACAGCATTCGTCAGTTAATAAAACTATTTAAAAATTAGTCTTTATATATTTCTACACCCACTGTAAATGTTTCTCTTTGTGAGGTTTGGTTAGTGGTGTCTAAAATTAGGGCCATTAGGGCCAAGCAATAATAAAAAAATCATCTTGAGATTAAAGTTGTTCAATTTCGAGAAAAAAGTCGAGATAAAATGTTGAGAATAAACTCATTAAATTACGAGAAAAAAGTCATTAAATTACGAGAATAAATTCGTTAAATTACGAGAAAAAAACTTGTTAAATTACGAGAAAAAAATCGTTAAATTTCGAGAAAAAAATCGAGATAAAATGTTGAGAATAAACTCATTAAATTGAGTTTCTCAACATTTTATCTCAAATTTTTTCTCGAAATTTAACGAGTTTTTTCACGTAATTTAATGAGTTTATTCTCAACATTTTATTTCGACTTTTTTCTCAAAATGTAACGAGTTTTTTCTCGAAATTTAACAACTTTAATCTCAATGGTTTCATTTTTTATTATCGCATGGCCCTAATCCTCTTCCTTAGAAATCCTACTGATATGTCACTTGCATAATAATTTGGAACACAGTGTAAATGCTGTTCCTTTAACTTTCTATTCATGAAAGAATCCTGAAAAAAATTTATCACGGTTCCTACAAAAATATTAGGCAGCACAACTCAACAAATCAGCAAATTAGAATGATTTTTGAAGGATCATGTGACGCTGAAGACTGGAGTAATGATGCTGAAAATTCAGCTTTCCATCACAGGAATAAATTGTTTTAAAATGCATTAAAATATAAAAACAGTTATTTTAAATTGTAATAATATTTCACAATATTACTGTATTTTAGTCTTTGTGAGCAAAACGGTGCATTCACATGGGGCATCAGCGTGAACACTTCTCATTAACTTTGAATGGGTGACGTCATGAGTTGCTGAACTGAATTGTGGGTTCTGTTGGGTCACGTTACAGGCGTTGCTCACTGCAGAAGTTGAAAATTTTTCAAGCTTTAGACAAGCACTGACCCTCTATGTGAATGCAGTGAGAGATCTCTTTCAAAACATTCAAAGGTTCTTTGTGTGTTTAAAAAAACAACATTTATATAATTAGGACAGTTCAAAATAACACTAAAAAATACTATTTTTTTTATTCAATTTCTTTATTTTACAGTTTTAGAGGTTTAAATATCAATTTGCAGTGTGGTATTAGACTTTAATAATGCTGCTAGACTTTAGCTATTATATTATATTATATTATATTAATAGCTATGATAGTAACAATTAAATAAAGAAGGAAAACTTGCATATTTGCATAAAACATTAGAGCGTGTCTGTTCAGTTTTCAATTTATTATTTTTTGCTGTAAAGTAACCTTAACCTTGGCACAGAAGCTACAAAAATAAAGCTTATTTTCTTTATGTGTACTAGATGATAGAGCTCGCCCCGTGGAGCAGCCTTGTTGTCGGGCAATTTTCAGTTTCGAGCCAGAAAACCAGGGAGAGCTGGGCTTCAAGGAGGGTGACGTCATTATTCTGACCAGCCAGATTGATGAGAACTGGTGTGAGGGCATGAACAGAGGGGAGTCTGGATCATTTCCCATTAACCACGTCAAAGTCATTGTACCTCTGCCACAATGACAGTGGGAAAGCACTGCAGCTGGACAACATGAACTTTTCCAGTTTTTGGAGATTCAGAAACTTTGATTATTTGATAAAGGTTAATGTGTCAAGCACTTCTGAGCCCTTGCTGTATATTTTAATCTGTATCATCACTATGCAAAGTCATCTACCCAGCCTTGTATTCCTTATTTGATGATTTTTTTTAAGAATCTAAAGATTTTAAATAAATATGCTGCTATATTAAAGTCTTAAGTTATATGTGCACTATAAATGTTAATAACAATGTCCACTGAACTGCATTAAAGCGTAAATATCCAATGTTTTCACAATGTTGACCTTATTGTAAAATAACATAATGTTAACTTGCACTACAAATATCTGAACGCATATTTCCTCTCAGACGTGTTTATTAATGCAAACTTTGCCACAGAAACACTATGACATCTTGTTGCCCTTCCCACACTGGCGTTGCTGTAATTCCGAATGTTTGCCTGATTTGAGCCTAGCGGCGTGCCGTATTGGCGGTTCCTTACAGGAGCCACGGATGTTCAAACTCTGTTGATATGACAAAGTTTTACTTTCAAATAAAAGGATACATTTACTCAACCGCCGTGGATGTATTGTGAGGTGTTTACCAGCATAGCGTTCAAATTTCCCACACTTTTTATAGTCTAAACCAAGGGTAAGTAGCTAGCTGTTGCTAATCAGCTGATGAATGCAGAAACTATTAGCACAACAACACGAAAAGCAACAAATAAGTGCGAATTGGAGAGTAAAAGACATTAAACGAGCGTTACGGGTTCATTCTAAATGTTTTTTGTCAGAATTGGCTGTTAAAGTCACTTTTATGTAACTGGATTTGATTATTCTTTAAACAGGATTGTCATGAACTAGCTGCATTGCTTGTTGGCTAACTTGAATATAATGTAGTCAGAGTCATTGAGAATATTTTAAGCATAGTTATGGCACAATTCAGGCTCTAAATAATACCAGACTAAGAATAACCCCATAAAAGAATGTACAGAAAATTAGCTATCTAAAAAAGTGTCATCTTTTAGTGTGTTTCTAATCATAAAAAGTAACAAAATTGCTATAACAGCACTTTAAAGTGCAGCACAATGGGATTTCGTGATTATTTTTTCCACTGTGTACTGTGTTTTCTTGAAGTGAAGCATGTATTATTTGTGTCAAACTCAATAGTGTCGCGCGCCTGACAGCTGTCCACCTTTTTTTCTCCCGGCAGCCGTTGCTATGGAGGACGTCACGCGGCTGGTGTCGTCAGGTGACTGTCTGAAGATTTGGGACTCGACCTCCATGACGGTGGTGGAGCAGTTCAACCCTCACAGTGCCACACATCCAGTGGCTCAAGTGTGCTGGAGCAGCAGCAGTATCCTCTATCATTGTGAAATCACTCATTTTTGAGCATCACTCACATGTCCCACAGTAATGCAGTATGCTTAAAGGGTTAGTTCACCCAAAAATGAAAATGTCATTTATTACTCACCCTCATCTCGTTCTATACCCGTAAGGCCTTCATTCATCTTTGGAACACAAAATAAGATATTGTTGATGAAATCCGATGGCTCAGTGTAGCCTGCATAGGGAGCAATTTCCTCTCTCAAGATCCATTAATGTACTAAAAACATATTTAAACCAGTTCATGTGAGTTCAGTGGTTCAATATTAATACCTCCGTGAATACAGTAAGAAACGATGGTAACTTTAACCACATTTAACAGTACATTAGCAACATGCTAACGAAACATTTAGAAAGACAATTTACAAATATCACTAAAAATATCATGATATCATGGATCATGTAAGTTATTATTGCTCTATCTGCCACAAGCGACAAGAATATATTTGTGCACCAAAAAAACAAAATAACGACTTTTCAACAATATAGTGATGGGCCGATTTCAAAACACTGCTTCAGAGCTTTATAAATCAAATCATTGACTCGGAAAGTAGAACCACTGTACTCACATGAACTGATTTAAATGTTTTTAGTACCTTAATGGATCTTGAGAGAGGAAATGTCATTGCTCCCTATGCGAGCCATCGGATTTCATCAAAAATATCTTAATTTGTGTTCTGAAGATGAATGAAGGTCTTACGGGTGTGGAACAACATGAGGGTGAGTAATAAATTACATTATTTTCATTTTCGTGTGAACTAACCCTTTAAGACATGATCATGTTTGTTTGTAGCATCTGTTAGAAGAGATATTCCCTTGGACAGCCATGTTTACCAAAGTGAAGTGTGCAATTTCTCTGACTAGTTTCACCTTACAGAATTGCCTGGTATACCATTGATCGGACCAAGGGTTTTCAAACTGGGGTATGGGGAAAAGTTTAAAGAAAAACTATGTAAAATGTAAATAAATAAATAATAAACCAATATAAATAAATAGTAAAAATATGTTAAATAAAAAAATAAAATAATATTATAGTCACCATAAAATCAAAAATGACAATTCTAATTTTTTTTTATAGAATATTTATAGAGTATTGTTTTTCTTATTATTTATTATTCTGTTCAAAAGTTTGGGATCTGTACAATTTTTTTATGTTTTTAAAAGAAGTCTCTTCTGCTCACCAAAGCTGCATTTATTTAATTAAAAATACAGTAAAACATTAATATTGTGAAATATTATTACAATTTAAAATAACTGTTTTCTATTTGAATATATTTTAAAATGTAATTTATTCCATCATTACTCCAGTCTTCAGTGTCACATGATCCTTCAGAAATCATTCAGATTTACTGCTCAAGAAACATTTATTATTATTCTTATTATTATCAATGTTGAAAACAGTTTTTTTTCAGGATTATTTGATGAATAGAAAGTTCAAAAGAACAGCATTTATTTGAAATAGAATTTTTTTGAAATATTATAAATGTCACTTCTGATCAATTTAATGCATCCTTGCTGAATAAAAGTATTAATTTCTTTAAAAAAAAACTTTAACTTCTTTCCCAAACTTTTGAACGGTAGTTACAAAATAATGTTACAAAAGCTTTTTATTTCAGATAAATGCTGTTTTTTTAAAGGTGCTGTAGAACGTCTTTTCACAAGATGTAATATAAGTCTAAGGTGTCCCCTGATTGTGTCTGTGAAGTTTCAGCTCAAAGATTTTTTTTAATTCATTTTTTTAACTGCCTGTTTTGGGGAATCATTAACTATGCGCCGATTCAGGCTGCGCGGCCCCTTTAAATCTCTTGCTCCCTGCCCTCCCGAGCTCTCGACTATAAGTGCATTTATACAGTGCATAAACAAAGTTCACACAGCTAATATAACCCTCTAACGGCTAATGCTACACTGTTGGAGAGATTTATAAAGAATGAAGTTGTGTTTATGAATTATACAGACTGCAAGTGTTTAAAAATGAAAAAATAGCGACGGCTCTTGTCTCCGTGAATACAGTAAGAAACGATGGTAACTTTAACCACATTTAACAGTACATTAGCAACATGCTAACGAAACATTTAGAAAGACAATTTACAAATATCACTAAAAATATCATGATATCATGGATCATGTAAGTTATTATTGCTCCATCTGCCATTTTTCGCTATTGTCTTTGCTTGCTTACCTAGTCTGATGATTCAGCTGTGCACAGATCCAGACGTTAATACTGGCTGCCCTTGTCTAATGCATTGAACATGGGCTGGCATATGCAAATATTGGGGGTGTACATATTAATGATCCCGACTGTTACGTAACAGTCAGTGTTATGTTGAGATTAACTGTTTCCTATTTGAATATATTATAAAATTAAAAAGTTAAAGGTGCCCTAGAATCAAAAATTGAATTTATCTTGGCAAAGTTGAATAACAAGAGTTCAGTACATGGAAATGACATACAGTGAGTCTCAAACTCCATTGCTTCCTCCTTCTTGTGTAAATCTCATTTGTTAAAAAGACCTCCGGAAAACAGGCGATTTTCAGTTGTAATAATTTTTCACAATATTACTGTTTTTACTGTATTTTGGACCAAATAAACTTTTGAAAGGCAGTGTACGTCACAATAGGGCAGAAAAAACTCGCAACTTCTTTTTCATGTCGAGTTAAATAAATAAATTAAATAAATACATAGATAATTAATAAATAATAAAAATATATCAAAATAAATACATTATATCAAAATAAAATTGTCAAAATAAATACATAATTGGAATAAAATATATAGAATAAAATAAATATAGTTTAAAATAATAAATAATTCATATAACAGTACTAGTAGAAAGAAAATTTAATGTAACTTGATAGAAACTAGATATTTTTCAAATAATATATTGTATATAAATATATTAAATATATTGTATACCAATTTAAATTAGTCTAAGTGGTCTTTATACATGCAAATACATAGCTGCCTTTTAAAATTTAGGATGGGGATGCCTAAGGATGATTATATTTAGGCATTTGTGGCATCCAAAAGATTAAAAACCCCTCAGTTGGAGAAACATGGTCCATATTCATTAATAACAGAGCATTTAGTTTTCTTATTATTTCATCGATAAAAGGGCTTTGCCTTGACAGCGTTCAGATCAGTACCTGGTCAGTGCCAGCAGTATAGGGGACAAGCTGGTGGTTTCCAGTCTCAAGTCGTCACCGGTTCCAGTGATGGAGCTGGGAGAAGGGGTGAGCTGACAAACATGATATCCTATCTCAGTATATCTTGGTTATGTGTGTCTCATAATGGCTTTTTGTTTATAGAAAAAACAAACCCGTGTCAGTCTGAACTCCACATCACAGTTCCTGGTCAGTGGAGGACTGGATAACAGCGTTAATATCTGGGACCTAAAGACAAAAAGGTTGCACCGAACCCTTAAGGTACTTTGTAGCCATATAGCTCGCATATTTCACTGCAAGTTTCAAAAGACACTCGGGGGATGGTTTAGATCATCTGCTAGACAGACATCTGCATCCTAATCCATTTCTTTTGTCTCTTTCTGTATAGGACCACAAGGAGGAAGTGACATGTGTGTCTTTTAATGGAGGTGATAGCTACATAGCATCAGGCTCCACTAGTGGAGATATCATCCTCCACAGTATCACAACCAACCTGTCCAGCAAACCCTTCGGCCATGGGCCAAATGTGGTGAGTTTGACATCTTTAGCCTTACATATTTTTTAAGTTCCAGGTTTGCTTTGTTTATCCCTAAATTTTGTGATTATATAGTGATTATATATCAATATGTAATTAATGACGATAATTTTAATTATATGTTAATATTTAATTTGAATGATAATATATTTAATTAAATATATTGTTGATAGCACAATATGATAGGTAGAATTATTTGGCAGAACAACTGGCTGCATTGAGTTCTTTACCCTAATATAAAATACACCATGTGATCTCTCCAGCCAATCCATGATCTGAGGTACTCGCTGGTGAAGAGGTCCCTGCTGGGCACTGTATCTGACAGTGGCTCTGTGGCACTCTGGGACGCTAACACTCAAAAGGAGCTGCATTTATTCGAGGGGGCACACAAAGCCCCGTGTTCAGGGTTGGCCTTCTCCCCAGCCAATGATTTGCTCTTTATCACTGTGGGGCTTGATAAGAAGATCGTCTGCTATGACACCTCCAGCAAAATGTAAGAGAAAAAAATCATCTCATTTAGTAGTACGCATTTTGGACATCGGAGTTTGATTTTGTTAATCAATTTAATGTATGTGCGTATCCTCACAGGGTGTTTCGTAATAAGCAGGTGGAGTCTCCACTCACAGCCATTGATTTTACCCCAGATGGGGCTGGATTGGTTGTGGGCTCAACGCAGGGAAGGATCTACCTGTACGATTTGAGAAACCTCAGCGCGCCGATCAAAATCACCACGGCTCACAAGACGTCAGTGACCTGCATTCGCTTCCAGAACTCCACCTCCAAGTTAAAGGTACAGCTGTTTTTGTTGTGTACATAAACACATTTCTACAGAACAACCCTTCATGTTTCATGCGAGGTAGTGTTTGTTTTTGTTATGGGGGACAACATTCAAAACATGGGGACAAAAATAAAAATAACACACACACATACTGTATATATGTATATACTGTGTGTGTGTGTGTGTGTGTGTGTGTGTGTATATATATATATATATATATATATATATATATATATATATATATATATATATATATATATATATATGAGTGTGTATATATGTATGTATATATTTCTGATGATATAGCTTTAAAAATTCTTAAAAATTAGAAATTGTTTTAATCAATTAAAATTTTAATGAATGTATTATTTCTTAAATTGTATTTATTTACTTTTTACATTTTTGTAACATCTGATGTAATTTAAAAAAATCTTTTCTAGGGATATTTAATTAGTGAAATTGTTAAATGGAGAATGCTTTAATTATTTAAAGTATGTAACATGCATTTTGTATAAATTAAGAATTTTAATTAGTTTGAACTCATTTAATTAAATTGTAATTAATGTATTATGATTTTTTAAATGTAATTTATTTATTTCACATTTTCGTAACATCTAATATAGTTTAAAAAATCTGTTCTATGAATAATTAATTATTCAGATTGAGAAAATACTTTAATTTATGTAATTTTAATGATTTTTGTGTATGATTTAGTGATTTATGTATTTAAGGAAGTATGTAACATGAAGTGTGTTTTATAAAAAAAATAGAAATTTTATTTAATTAGTTTTAATTTATTAATTTATTTAAATTTTAATTAATGTATAATTATTTCTTATTTATTTTATTTATTTATTTTAATATCTGATATAATTTTAAAACAATCTGTCCTAGGAATAATTATTCAAATTGTTCAGATGGAGAATATATTTTAATTAATTGATTAAAACATATTACATGCATTGTGTTTTTATGAATTTAGAATTTTTATTTCATTTGTTTTAATTAATTAAAATAAATGTTAATTAATCTCTTAAGTGAAATTTATTTATTTACTTGAATTTTTTTTAACATCTGATATAGTTTTAAAAATCTGTTCTAGGAAAATTGTATTATTCACTCTGAAATTGATTATTTTAATATTTTATTTATTTAATTACTGGAAAAAATACACGCTTCCTCTGAAAATTGAATATTGCCCCTATATTCAACAATTCAATATTACTTCTGAATACTTCTGACTATAATGCATATTAAAAAAACGTCCATTTCCACAGTCCACTAAAACATCCAGCAAGACCTCTCAATCCAATAAGCGGGTTTCAGTAAAACTGAGCGGTCAGCAGATGGGACCTTCTACTCCAACATCTACAGTCCCACCCAGTGTGCCTGGCTCTGAATTTCCTGGAGATGGCCAAGCCCAAGTCACAGGTCAACCTTCCTCTTTATGGCTGTAGAAGGTTTTATTTCATATTCGATTATATTTGGTTAGCTCAGTTAGCATATAAAGCCTTGTTTTATAGCTTTTGTAATGGTTTTATAGGTACTGAATATGTCATCTTTTGTAGGCACTGCAGTTGAGGCGTTCTCCCGAGAGGCAGAGGGACAGCACAGTCAAGATCAACTGCCTAATGTGGAGAAATTTAGCAGCATAGGTCGGAACAGCCTAAACCTGGATATTTTCTCCCCACTTAATGATGGTAAAATCACTGATGTTGCTTCTTTTGCATTTTTCATGTATTGTCCAGTGTATTGTCATTTCATGGTTCCAAAATATGCTTTTCCATCCTCTCTGCAGGTTTCAAAACACATGGTTTTGGTGATACTCCAACTTCAAGAAATGGTGAGTGTTTTCAACTTTTGTCTATCATGTTCATTGATATACAGTGCATCTGTAAAGTATTCACAGCGCTTCGCTTTTTCCACATTTTGTTATGTTACGTTACAGCCTCATTCCAAAAGGGATTAAATTCAGTATTTTCCTCAAAATTCTACAAACAATACCCCATAATGACAATGTAAAAAAAAAAAAAAAAAATTGAAATCTTTGCAAAAGTATTCACAGCCTTTGCCATGACACTCAAAATTGAGCTCAGGTGCATCCTGTTTCCATGGATCATCCTTTAGATGTTTCTACAACTTGATTGGAGTCCAACTGTGGGAAATTCAGTTGATTGGACATGATTTGGAAAGGCACACACCTGTCTATATAAGGTCCCACAGTTAACAGTGCATGTCAGAGCACAAACTAAGCCATGAAGTCCAATTGTCTGTGGACCTCCAAGACAGGATTGTATCAAGGCACAGATCTGGGGAAGGGGACAGGTCCCAATGAGCACAGTGGCCTCCATCATCCGTAAATGGAAGAAGTTTGGAACCACCAGGACTCTTCCTAGAGCGGGCTGCCCAAGAACACGATGGTAACTCTGACAGAGCTCCAGCGTTTCTCTGTGGAGAGAGCAGAACCTTCTAGAAGAACAACCATCTCTGCAGGACTCCACCAATCAGGCCTGTATGGTAGAGTGACCAGACGGAAGCCACTCCTCAGTAAAAGGCACATGACAGCCTGCCTGGAGGACTCTCAGACCATGAGAAACAAAATTCTCTGGTCTGATGAAACAAAGACTGAACTCTTTGGCCTGAATAGCAAGCGTCACGTCTGGAAGAAACCAGGCACCGCTCATCACCTGGCCAATACCATCCCTACAGTGAAGCATGATGCTGCCACCATCATGCTGTGGGGATGTTTTTCAGCGCCAGGAACTGGGAGACAAGTCAGGATCGAGGGAAAGATGAATGCCGCAATGTACAGAGACATCCATCATGATAACCTGCTCCAGAGCACTCTCGACCTCAGACCGGGGCGAAGGTTCATCTTCAAACAGGACAATGACCGTAAGCACACAGCCAAGATAACAAAGGAGTGGCTATGGGACACTCTGGGAATGTCTTTGAGTGGCCCAGCCAGAGCCTAGACTGATTGAACTCTGGAGAGGTCTGAAAATGGCTGTGGTCCTGCAAAGAAAAATGGGAGAAACTGTCCAAAAATAGGTGTGCCAAGCTTGTAGCCTAATACTCAAAAAGACTTGAAGCTGTAATTGGTGCCAAAGGTGCTTCAACAAAGTATTGAGCAAAGGCTGTGAATACCTGGGTACATATTATTGATTTGCAAAGATTTCAAACAAACTTCTTTTACATTGTCATTATGGGGAATTGTTTGTAGAATTTTGAAGAAAATAATGAATTTAATCCCTTTTGGAATAAGGCTGTAACATAACAAAATGTGGAAAAAGTAAAGTGCTGTAAATACTTTACGGATGCACTGTATGGCAGAGTTCAAGAGATTATGAATATGCCGTGTAATGATTATATGGCTCAATGTTTGTTCGGCATCTAGGTGGCAGTATAGATGTGTTCTCGAGGGAAGCAGAAGGCCAGCACAACACAGATCGGTTCAGAGTCGGCAGAAACAGCTTGGACATCTTTTCACCTGTACGAGATGGTGAGGGAACTTTTCCAACCACTCTTTCACAGCTTTGGCCTCTATATTTAATAATCACATCCAACATAAAAGTGTGTGTCTCTGTGTGTATATATACATACACACACATTATTTATATATATATATATATAATATATAAAATATGACATACACATGGCATATTTATTGATATGGCATATGATACATACATATTACATACATAGTATTGATATTATGTGTAAACAAACTTAGATGCGATTAATCTACATACTAATTAAACCATATTTCTCTAGATTACAAAGGACACAGACTGAGTGATGTATCAAGTGGAAAGAAAGGCAAGTTTGTGGAAACTACATTTTAATAAACTCGTATTGGCAAAACAACATGGTTTTATTTACCTTTACCAACATAAGCACTTCCTGTGTTACTAGACTTTGAATACCTACCTCATTTCCCTGGTGGAACGTCCCAGAGGAAGACCCCATTGGGCACTCCAGGCAGTCGCTGCTACAGCCCATCTGTGGTTCAGACTCCTCCACCAATCAAAGAGGAGGAGCCCATCACTACCCCACCACAACAGACTGATGTACAAAATGGCACCAAGGTCCAGCTCGTTTTGTTCATCATCAAGCACATTTTTGTATTCATGAATTCAACTTTTTTCCTTTGGATTATTGACAGGTGGAGAAGAATAACGGCCTCCGGCAGGAGTATGATGTCATAACCACGCCACCTGCTGTTCAGAGCACACGCGTTCAGTCCGCGCAGCCGTTCAACACACCCGAGGCCAATCAGAGGAGAGATCTGCCCACCCAGCTCACCTATGATTCGCCTGTCAACAGAGCTCCTCCTACAGCTGCACCCGGTATGTTTGAATGAGCCACAATTAGATTAAAAGTCATTTCAATGGGACACTATGGTTGACGGGTGTTTTGATCTAAAGCTCCAGCGGCAGCAGTCGAATCTGGAGCTGAGGGCCGTGGAGCTCCACTCACCTCTGTTCAGATGAACTTTGTCCGTAACATGATCCATGAGGCACTGGAGGACTTCAGGTGAGTTACCTCTTAATCATCATTAGAGTCATTTAGGGTGCGTTCACACTTGTCATGTTTGATTCAATTAAAACGAACCCTGGTGTGATTGCTCTGTTAGTGCGGTTCATTTGAACACGTGTGAACACTGCCATCTGAACCCTAGTGCGCAACTGAGACCGCTGAAAAGATGGGTCTCGGTCCGCTTCCAAACTAACTGTGGTGCGGTTCGAATGATATATGAACGCAACACGGACCGAAGACATGTAAACGAACCAAAAACAGGAAATTTACCCTAAAAAGGACAGAATCCTCACGCATATAGTTTTTTCTCGTCATAGTCGCAAGTTTGCCCATCACAGGATTCAGACGCAGCAGATTGTGTGTGTGAGACGGAGAGATACCTGCTGCTGTTTTGACACTTTTACACATTTTATAAGCTCTTCACAAGTTCCCAGCTGCCTACACGCATTCAACGAGCGCATTTATCCAAGCACACGGCATTGTTTTGGATGTTCGATAAGTTCCGTCTCAAAATAGGCAATACGTCATAAAATTCGACCAATCAGGTTGTGAATGTGTCCCTATGTCTTTAGGTTCGGTATCTTTTGGTACGGTGATAAAATTGCCAATCTGAACGCTAAATGGACCAGGACTAAATGTTTCTTTCTTTTTTTTTTTGGTCCAGACCAAACAAACCAAACGAACCAAAATACAAGTGTGAATGCCCCCTTCGAGATCACAGACAATTTTTATATATTTTAAAATGTTATTTATTCCTGTGATGCAAAGCTGAATTTTCAACATCATTACTCCAGTCCAGTCTGTCACATGATCCTTCAGAAATCATTCTAATATGCTGATTTTGGTGCTCAAGAAACATTTATTGTCAAATTTGAAAAGGTTGCTGCTTAATATATTTGTGCAAACTATATATATATATTATATATATATATATATATTTTTTTTTTTTTTTTTTTATTTGACAAAGTTCAAAAGAACAGCTTTTATTTTAAATAGACTTTTTTTAATATATAACATTATAAATGTCTTTATTGTGATTTTTGATGAATTTCATGTCCTTGCTGGTGTGTATACATAACTAAAACCAGAAAAATAATAAACGTTAACTGAAATAAAATAGAATATTAAAATATAATAATCGATTGACAGCACTAATATATTTAACAAAATTAGGAACTAATTAATCACACTTAATTTTTTTCTGTAATCATGATTAATCACGATTAAACCTTGGAGTTTTAATCGTTTTATGTTGTAGTTTCACAGTTACTCTCCAACGTAACTTAAAGACCGTATATTTTAAATAATGTTTAATGTCATCTTTTTATGAATACTGGTACTGATGTCTCCTATGAAATTGATTTTTTTTTTTTTTTTTTTACATTAATTATAGACATTCAACATTACAGTATAACTAAACGATCAATTTCAACATTTATTAGGCTTTCAAATATAACTTTTAAGTGAACTTAAAAAAATCTTCTCATAAACCCATTATAATGTCATATTTACCTGTCTAACAGAAATTAAATTTTATAATAATTGAATATAATAATATTTGATAATTGAAGTTATATTTATATATATATATATATATATATATATATATATATACAGGTCCTTCTCAAAAAATTAGCATATTGTGATAAAAGTTCATTATTTTCCATAATGTAATGATAAAAATTAAACTTTCATATATTTTAGATTCATTGCACACCAACTGAAATATTTCAGGTCTTTTATTGTTTTAATACTGATGATTTTGGCATACAGCTCATGAAAACCCAAAATTCCTATCTCAAAAAATTAGCATATCATGAAAAGGTTCTCTAAACGAGCTATTAACCTAATCATCTGAATCAACTAATTAACTCTAAACACCTGCAAAAGATTCCTGAGGCTTTTAAAAACTCCCAGCCTGGTTCATTACTCAAAACCGCAATCATGGGTAAGACTGCAGACCTGACTGCTGTCCAGAAGGCCATCATTGACACACTCAAGCGAGAGGGTAAGACACAGAAAGAAATTTCTGAATGAATAGGCTGTTCCCAGAGTGCTGTATTAGGGCACCTCAGTGGGAAGTCTGTGGGAAGGAAAAAGTGTGGCAAAAAACGCTGCACAACGAGAAGAGGTGACCGGACCCTGAGGAAGATTGTGGAGAAGGACCGATTCCAGACCTTGGGGGACCTGCGGAAGCAGTGGACTGAGTCTGGAGTAGAAACATCCAGAGCCACCGTGTACAGGCGTGTGCAGGAAATGGGCTACAGGTGCCGCATTCCCCAGGTCAAGCCTCTTCAAAAGCCTAACTTTTGAACCAGAAACGGCGACAGAAGCGCCTGACCTGGGCTACAGAGAAGCAGCACTGGACTGTTGCTCAGTTTTGCATGTCATTCGGAAATCAAGGTGCCAGAGTCTGGAGGAAGACTGGGGAGAAGGAAATGCCAAAATGCCTGAAGTCCAGTGTCAAGTACCCACAGTCAGTGATGGTGTGGGGTGCCATGTCAGCTGCTGGTGTTGATCCACTGTGTTTTATCAAGGGCAGGGTCAATGCAGCTAGCTATCAGGAGATTTTGGAGCACTTCATGCTTCCATCTGCTGAAAAGCTTTTATGGAGATGAAGATTTTGTTTTTCAGCATGACCTGGCACCTGCTCACAGTGCCAAAACCACTGGTAAATGGTTTACTGACCATGGTATTACTGTGCTCAATTGGCCTGCCAACTCTCCTGACCTGAAACCCATAGAGAATCTGTGTGATATTTTGAAGAGAAAGTTGAGAGACGCAAAACCCAACACTCTGGATGAGCTTAAGGCTGCTATCGAAGCATCCTGGGCCAAAGGCTGATTGCCTCCATGCCATGCCGCATTGAAGCAGTCATTTCTGCAAAAGGATTCCCGACCAAGTATTGAGTGCATAACTGAACATAATTATTTGAATGTTGACTTTTTTTTGTATTAAAAACACTTTTCTTTTATTGTTCGGATGAAATATGCTAATTTTTTGAGATAGGAATTTTGGGTTTTCATGAGCTGTATGCCAAAATCATCAGTATTAAAACAATAAAAGACCTGAAATATTTCAGTTGGTGTGCAATGAATCTAAAATATATGAAAGTCTAATTTTTATCATTACATTATGGAAAATAATGAACTTTTATCACAATATGTTAATTTTTTGAGAAGGACCTATATGTATGTATGTGTATATATGTGTGTGTGTGTGTGTATGTGTATATATATATATATATATATATATATATATATATATATATATATATATATATATATATATATATATATATATATATATATATATATATTATTTATTATTATTATTTTTTTATATATAGCACACTAATTCATTATGTATTTATTAGTCATTTAGAGATCACTGATTAGACTTGCATTGTTTTTGTTTCCTCCAGGGACACCTGTCATAGAGACATCATCAATCTACAGGTGGAGATGGTTCGTCAGTTCTATATTCAGCTGGTACATTTGTTTTTTTGTTTTTTTACCAACCAAATCCATAATTAAATGGCTATAAAAAAGAAATCAAAAGGTAAAAATGAATATTACACCCCTTTAATACTGCCATTTATCTTTTACAGAATGAAATCCACGGTCTGATTGAGAAGTACTCCGTGAATGATTCGCTCGTGGAGGAGATAGAAAGACTGAGGGAGGAAAACAAACGACTGCGAGCCAATTATTAAAGACATCCATAGACCCGCGTCTCCCACTGTGGAGGTCTGGAATTCTGATCGGAATCAGAGGACGGATAGTAGCTCAAGTTTCTACTAGTGCCTTAACTCTGCAGACCAACGCTCACAGTCTGCTTTTCCATTTGTCATATTGGCACACAGTTTTGTATTTGTTTCAGGTTATAAAGCATGTTTTTGTAAGATTTATATGCCTTAAAATAAAATGGCAAGGAATAGAACACTTTGTTTTTTCTCCAAGGTGTGTTTTGTATATCCCGACTAGTTTACAGGAAAAAGACATGTATTTGCATGAATGTGGATGAGAATCATCCCAGCGTGGATTTTGCCACTAATGAACTGTGCTCCTTTGTAATTGTTATCCAGATTATTTTTGCAAACCAAATGCCAAAAATGAAAGGACATTGGTCATTTTGTGTAAGAGTAGAAATGTAGGTGTTTTGCAGCTTCAAAAGGTGTGTGTATAGAGATTGTGTGAATGCTAGTGCTTCAAAACATGACATTTCTTTTGAATCAGTTTCATTCGATCTTGGTAACAAAGGAAAAGACTAACACAAAACCATTGTCCAGTACACTGTGCCCATAATCTGTATTTGCAAGGTGTCTTCCCATGGACTGGCCTAAATAAATTATTTCTGCATTCATATGTATCTGATTTCTGTTTTGTTGCTGTTTCACTACAAGCATGACTGTAGCATAAGAACATCGTGTCAAGTGCTAGATCTTGATAAACCTAAAATGCCTGCGTTAAGTATATTTAATATTTTAAAACAAATGTGTATTGTGTTTATCTAATAATAGCAATGTTTTTACCAGCAAGTGTATCAAACGTTTGAGGACTTTTATTTTGACTATGCTTTCGACGACCGCACATGTAACACTCCTGCTGATTTGTTTCAAAGCGTCCAAAGGGCAATATGACACATTAGCAAGTAATTAGATTAAAAACAACTCTTTTGTCTGTTTTAGTTTTCAGTTACAGCGTAAAGCTTATCATTATTCCGTCTGTTTTGAAAAACCTTGAATGAGAGGCAACAGGTCAGCTGTGTTTATACGCAGATTGTGTTTGGCTGAGATCAGAATAATCACTGGGAAATGGCCAACCCACTCCGAGCAGAGGTAGTGCAACTGTACAAAACTGTGAGTACACTGCCCCCTTCTGCTTTTAAATGCAGTGTGTGTGTCAGTAACCTACGTCTGGATATTTTTCCTTAATGAATGTCTATTCAGTACCTGCGGAAGAGAATTAGGGCCAAGCAATAATAAAAAAAATAACACCATCTCGACATTAAAGTCATTAAATTACGAGAAAAAGGTCATTAAACTACGAGAACAATTTCGTTAAATTATGAGAAAAAAGTAATTACGAGAAAAAGTCGTTAAATTACTGGAACAAATTCGTTAAATTATGAGAACAAAGTCATTAAATTACGAGAAAAAAAGTCGTTAAATTACGAGAACAAATTCGTTAAATTATGAGAAAAAAAGTCATTAAATTACGAGAAAAAAGTCGTTAAATTACAAGAACAGATTCGTTAAATTACGAGAAAAAAGTCGTTAAATTACGAGAACAAATTCGTTAAAGTATGAGAAAAAAGTCGTTAAATTACGAGAACAGATTCGTTAAAGTATGAGAAAAAAGTCGTCATTTAACGAATTTGTTCTCGTAATTTAACGACTTTTTTCCTCATAATTTAATGAGTTTATTCTCAACATTTTATCTCGACTTTTTTCTCAAAATGTAACATTTTTCTCATAATTTAACGACTTTTTTTCTCGTAATTTAATGACATTATTCTCAACATTTTATCTCAACTTTTTTCTTCAAATTTAACGAGTTTTTTTCTCGTAATTTAATGAGTTTATTCTCAACATTTTATTTCGACTTTTTTCTCGAAATTTAACAACTTTAATCTCGAGATGGTTTTATTATTTTTTTATTATTGCTTGGCCTCTTCCGTACAGTCCCTTGTAATTTTGAGGTAAACTTTAAAATTGTTACAATGTTGTGTCAAGGGTTGTAATCTTAGTGTCTACGAGGTTTTGAGTCAAAGTGATTTCGTTTATTTTTATTTTTTGTGGGGGTGGGGGGTCCCATTATTATTATTATTGTAGCAAAACAACTTATGTAGTCTATACACAAAAGGACCTTCAAAAATATCTATTCACTCAAATATATTAATTATAGTAAACAGTGACAACTAGCCCCAGTCTACGCAATACTACTAAAGGGTTAGTTCACCCAAAAATTTAAATTCTGACATTAATTTCTCTCTCTCATGTCGATCCAAACCTGCAAGACATTCGTTCATCTTCGTAACACAAATGAAGATCTTTTTAGTGAATTCTTAAAGCTTTCTGTCCCTCCATTGACTATCGACGCAACTACCACTTTCAAGCCCTAGAAAGGTAGTAAACATCATTAAAGTAATCCATGCAACTCTAGTGGTTTAAAGGGTTAGTTTACCCAAAAATTAAAATAATGTAATTACTCACAATCATGCCGTTCCACACCAGTAAGACCTTCGTTAATAATTCTGAACACAAAATTAAGATATTTTTGTTGAAATCCGATGGCTCCGTGAGGCCTGCATAGGGAGCAATGACATTTCCTCTCTCAAGATCCATTAATGTACTAAAAACATATTTAAATCAGTTCATGTGAGTACAGTGGCTCAATATTAATATTATAAAGCAACGAGAATATTTTTGGTGCGCCAAAAAAAATAAATAAATAACGATAGTGATGACCGATTTCAAAACACTGCTTCATGAAGTTTCGGAGTGTTATGAATCTTTTTTGTGTCGAATCAGCGGTTTGGAGCACCAAAGTCACGTGATTTCAGCAGTTTGACACGCGATCCGAATCATGATTCGCCACAAAAGATTCATAATGCTCTGAAGCTTCCTGAAGCAGTGTTTTGAAATCGGCCATCACTATATAAGTCGTTATTTTGCCGCACCAAAAATATTCTTGTTGCTTTATTATATTAATATTGAACCACTGAATTCACATGAACCGATTTAAATATGTTTTTAGTACCTTTATGGATCTTGAGAGAGGAAATGTCATTGCTGGCTATGGAGGCCTCACGGAGCCATCGGATTTCAACAAAAATATCTTAATTTGCATTCCGAAGATAAACGACATGAGGGTGAGTAATTAATGACATTATTTTAATTTTTGGGTGAACTAACCCTTTAAACCACTGGAGCCAAATGGATTACTTTTATGATGCGTTTACTACCTTTCTGGGGTTTGAAAGTTAATGGAGGGACAGAAAGCTCTCAGATTTTATTAACGATTTGTTTTCTGAAGATGAACGACACAAAGGCGAGTAATTAAAGACAGAATTTTCATTTATGGGTGAATGAATGCTTTAAATCAAGTCAGTCTTCTTTTTTATTATGAAAATAAAGTATAGGGGTATCTGTGACTCCAGGCAGTAGAAAGTCAAGTCATAATCCTGTCTTATGATTCTTCTGCTTGAAGTTGCTGTTTCTTGGACGGGAGTATCCAAAAGGAGCCGACTATTTCAGAGACAGACTGAGGGCTGCTTTTGCCAAGAATAAAGATGTGCGAGACCCAGAGAAGATCAAAGAGCTCGTCAGCCGAGGAGAATTTGTGGTGAAAGAGCTCGAAGCGCTGTATTACCTCCGGAAGTACAGAGCTTTGAAGAGCCGATATTATGAAACAGAGTGAAAAAAATCTCATGCTGCGCATGTCTGTCATTTACATAAACAATAGCGATAGTATGACTGTAAATAGCTGCATGTGTAATTTATACTCCTAATTACATTACAAAAATTGTCACTATTACAATAAAAAACAGGCAAAAATGTATAGAAAGTGATTTTATTTAAAAATCATAAATGCAAGTTTCGCTATTGCTAACAGTGTTGATTTTTTGCCACTGGTGTTAAATTCACATCTGATATGTTTTAGAAAAATCTTTCTAAATAATACAGTTGCTTGGCAGTGCCTTATGCTGGTTTGAACGTCAGACAATATTATGCATTTAAAAAGCGTTAAATAACACTCAAAAAAAGACTGTTTAAAAGACAAATAGGGAGTCACATGACCAGCTGTGAGGTAGAAACTGAGTCCTGAAGTTGTGTGCGCTCAAGAAAAAGCACCACACTCTGATATATCCGCTCTGCAGATGGGACAGGTGGCGTTTTCCTGCAAGAAAAGTGAAAAATGATTAACAAAACACGACTTTGGAATGAATAATGGGATTGAGTTGTTAAAGCGAGCCAGACCTTTAGCCAGCGGTCGATGCATTTCACGTGGTAATCGTGGAGACATGGAAGCATCCTGAGCCGTTCCCCCGCCTTGTACTCGCTGAAACAGATCTGGCAGCTGCAAGGAGAGTATGATTAAAATATTGCATTATGGGAAAATATCTCTTATGTGGCGTCCTGCTTTGTGACTTACTCTGTCTTTCCTGCGCTGTGTGCGGGATCGTAGGTTTTTATGGGCAGCCGTTCGATCTCGGCCTTTGTCAGAGTGTTCTTGGATACTACAGCACCTTGTTGCTCCTCGAAAGCTAAGAGAGCCTTATAAAGCAATGAATAACATCAGAGATGAGGAAGCATGCGATAATTATAGTCAAGCATGTGATTTCTGTGAATAAGCCTAACTCAAACCTCATAATTATTTCCTTGGCTGTCATCAAACAAGTCCGTTTCTAAGCGAGGCTGTCTGCGCCGGGAATTATGTGTTCTGCTGGTTTGCCGGCGTCCCTGTTGTCTGCCTGTCCAATTCAAAGATTAAATTTAAATATAAAAAAATAAAGAAATAAATAAACATACATTGCCATTCAAAAGGTTTGGGGTCAGTAAGACTCATTTTTTTAATGCTTTTGTTTGTTTTTAAGATGCATAAAATTGATAATAAAGAGATTAATAACATTATAAAATATTTGTATTTTATATAAATGCTGTTCTTTTGAATTTTCTATTCAAAGAATCCTGAAAAAAACTATCATGTTTTTTGCAAAAATAACATTGATAATAATAAGAAATGTTTCTTGAGCAGCAAATCAGCATATATTAGAATGATTTTTGAAGGATCATGTGACACTGAAGACTGGAGTAATGATGCTGAAAATTCAGTTTTGCATCACAAGAATAAATTGCATTTTAACATTAAAAAATAAATCACTTATTTTAAATTGTAATAATACTTAGTGTATATATTACTGATTATTTATTACAATATTACTGATTTTACAGTGTTTTAGATCAAACAAATGCAGATGTGGTGAGTATTAAACTTCTTTCAAAAACATTTTAAAAAAATCTTACTGAACCCAACTTTTGACCAGCAGTGTACATATAAATATAAAAGGGCTGTCAGGTGATTCAAATTTTTAATCTAATTAATTACATGATGTGGCGATTAATTAAATCACAAATTTAATTAATGAGACATTACCCCCAAAAGATCATTATTATTAAAGTCATTATTGTGTTAAATGAGAAAACCATCAAAAGCATAGACACGACAAAAAGTATCTTAAAAAAAAAAAAAAATATTTAAACACAGAATTTATTACACCTAAACTTTTATGGGACGTTGACACCAGATGCGACTTGCGCGAATAAATCATTATTAGCACTTAGTTGGATGCTTGAACATTTTGTGTTTACTCGCTTCATTCGCGCGTGCGAAATTCATTTAACAACAGATGCGAATTTGCGTCATGGGAGGGGCTCTCCTTTAATTATGTGTCAGACTCCTTCACTTCTTTCTGCACACTTCCTCTGATTAAACGCATCAACTCGTCAGCGGGAAAGTAGTTGTAAAATACGGTGAATAAGCCCAATTTGCTGGCTTTAGCTAGCTTGTAGTCTCAATATGTATATATAGCTCAAATTGAGTAAAGAGCGTTTTTTTTACAACTTACCAGATTGTCCGACCTCCGAAGATCCTTTTTATTCCTGTTTCTATAAAAGTACGAAGATGTATCGTACATCTCCAGGTATCTACATACAGCGACGATGATTTTGTCCTCCATTGTTGCTCTGCTCGCTACGTCGTAATCACGTCACTACTAGAGCAAGCTCCTGATTGGTTGATGTGAATATTCACGCCAAAGTTCAGATTTTTAAACACACCTGAAACACTCAATTCACGCCGCAGGATGTCTATCATGTCTTTGCATTGACTTAACATGTAAATCACTCGCGCTTAACGCTTCGTTCACGTCTGGTGTGAACGCACCATTAGGCTTCAATGGCCATGAGGGTGAATTTTCATTTTTAGGTGAACTATACCTTTGTTTTTTTATTAATATGGAAATATTAAATTTTTTTTTTTTAATTAAATGATGCTCTAAATAAGACACTAAAACAGCCAGTAGGTGGCGGTAAATGTCCAAATGAGTAAGTCATTGAATCATTCATTGGATTCGTTCAAACGGCTGATTCATTCAGGAATGAAGTAAAACGCTCTCTTTATGAATGGACCATTGAATCATTGGTTCACCTGATTGCTTTGCTCAAAATGTGAATTCATCCAGAATTTAAAAAGCACTGTGTGTTGCTCGGAGATGCACAACAGTTCTGCTCTGGCTTTATAGGTAATATTTTCATTCGCAAAACTTAGCAAAAGCAGACAATATTGTATCTAAAATATAACAATAACTCAAACGCCATTTTTGCCTGAATATCTTGAATTTTAGGGGCATCTAACTGCATTCTATAGGCTCCATCAAGCAGTAAGTTGTTCCCCTGCTTCATGTTCGTCAATCAACTTTATGAAACGCAAGATGAACCACGTAGGTTTGGGGCGGGTGCGTTAAATGCGTTTACATGTAATTTTTCTCTATAGCAAATTAATTGAATGCGTCAAATCGTCAGCCCTAATATATATTATGATTAAAACCTTCTTTAATTTCAAATGAAATCATCAGGACAGAATCAAATTATTTCTATTTGGGTATGTGATATGATCTATGGTGGCTTACGGGGTTGCTCTCCAAAGATGGCCTGCTGTAGCTCTGAAAGCTCGGCGGGTCCGTGTGAGAATGATGCAGAGTTCATCAATGACGCCCAAGGAGAGATCCAGCCCAAGCCAACATAGGGATCAACCTGCATGAAACCTGCATCATTTTTTGTTTGCATATAATCACAGCACCATCATTCAGCGCTCGGAAGAAAAACGGCAATACGAATAAAGTAAAATCACAACTGACCATATGGTTGTTTCTACTGCTCTGTTGCCTCTGCTGCTCCATCCGCTCCTCCATATCAAACTGTTCCTGCATACACCAGAATAACAGAGTTAGTCACTTCCTATTGCTTCTCGATAAGGACCAGGACAGCGAGTCTTACCTGAAGGCTTCTGGCATACGCCTCATCCTCAGCCATCTGAACGGAGCGGACCATGCTCTCAACTGCTACATCATCAGCGTCATCCTCTATGATGACAATATCTTCTGGTATCAGACATACAGGTGAACTGGCTGGTCCTTGCATTCTCTTTGCTACAAATGAACAGAAAGACTCATTATAGAAAGGTTAATGAGCAATATCCAAACATGTGGGTCCTGGTCATCTGTACCTGCATCCATCAGTAAAGTGTCATCCTCTATGGAAAGTAAAGGGGAGTGTGCTGTTGAACTTTTAGAGGCTTTAGATCTGATCTTGCTCTTTTTGGACCTCTGTTCCCTCCCATTGCTTGTGTTTAGTGTCTTTTGCTTAGAGGTGCGCCCCGTCACTAGCAGCTCGTTTAAATATGCTGGATCACTAGCTTGATCCAGTGCACATGTGGAAGACCCTGCCGAGGATGAAGGCTTGCAAGATGCAGAAACCTGAGAAGCGGAAGAGGTTGCTGGACGTGGAGACTCGAACCATGTAAAATCAGAGGGTAAAAGAGACGAGGCCGTTACAAATCCGTTTGCTCCCGGCGTAACGCCGGAGAATCCGTGCAGTGCACTTGCATTTGAGTTCTCCAGTCTGCGCCGCTTCATTGTTCTTTGGGAGCTTGGAGTAGTGCTGAGGTATCCTGGAATGTGTTCTCGTCTTTCCCATTTTTTCCCATCTGAACAGGACGACGTCGCCTACAATTAAAAACAATGTTTTAATCGAGCATAAAAACATTTATGAATTAAATTTCAAAATCTGAACTGAATCTTCTGAATGGAATACTAGAATTTTGATATGGCATACTGCTTACAATTAAAAAAAAAAAAAAAAAAAAGTATATGAAACAATACTGCAGTATGTATGTACTAATAATTCCTGATTACAGTATCCATATTACATGTGTAATTAAACAGAATAATATAGTAATGTAAAATAATTTTATATATATTATTTACACACACATATATATATACACATGCATATATATACACACACACATACATATATATACATACATACATATATACATACATACATACACATTTTTGTAAATAATTTTACATTTTTTTAATATATAAAATGGTTCTTTTGCATTTATTGAAAAATATATTTTTATTTTATAAATAAGTTTTTCATTTTTATATAATATTTATAAATGACTTTTCATTTTGAATTCATTTATTTTTTAAATACATGGTTATTTAGTATTTATTGTAAAATTGCTTGCAGGTAAATGGTTTTGCATTTTTATATAATACATAATGCATTTTATATAATATACAAACTTAAAATTTCATATTAAAATGTTTTAAAATTTCATATTACTTCAAATTTCTTGGTAGCACTGGAAACGAAAGGTCAAGCGTGCTGCATTGTGGGATACAGTACTCTCTGCTGCATACTGCACATTTTAGCAAATGTATAAGGGCATCCAAGAATTGTATGCATACAGAAAATTCTTATGAATACTGCATAGTATACAATATACATACTACAGAAATAGATCAGTATAGTAGTTTGGGATTCTGAACACAGCCCTTTTTCCTCTTACCACACTTTTGTCGTCATCTTTTTGGGAATGTCGTTTTCTTATGCGAGTCAGTGGGCTGTAAAGTGAAGTTAGATACATTCTTTCATATTGTCATTGATATGAATTGATGATGACTTGTCTATTACATGCCAAATACAAATAAGTATTAGATCAATATGATATTTACAAATGAAATGTTACCTAGGGGTTTCAGGAACAAAAGTGGAGGAGCATTCATGGGAGAGTCCAGGGTCTTCAAACAGGTGGTCGCTGTCATTCAACAGACAGGCGTTGTTCAGGGAGTCCGGAGTGTCTGGCTCCTTCTGGAAACTGTAGAGAGGACAGCCGGCCTCTGAGTCTGAGCTTTCCTGTGTGCCATCCATCACTCCTGAATATGGTTAATGTGTTTGTACTTTGGCTATAGCTGACAGATTTTGTACTGTTGAGTCTATGAAGAGGAAAAACAAGACAGGAAGATAAATAAAAGCCTCTTATAGGCTTTGTAAACATGTAAACATTTTACACTCAATATCTTATTGACATGCTAAAACGAACAGTTCCTTGCTAGTGAATTAGTTATCAATGGTGTCCACTGACAGGCATTCAGGATCCTCCGGGTGTGCGCGAAAACAACATTACTGCGGTGTTTAAACGGCCTGTGGTGCGGTTGGCGTAATCGAAGAAGCTGGTAACCGGTTAGCAAGAAATTACATTAACATCTTGTGTCCATAGATCACGAAAACGGCACAGGTTTACTATGGAAGTGAAATACGTTAACTTTACTTACCATCTTTATAAATCATACCACCACGAAAAGCAAAAATCTTCGCTTAGATACCGCCTCAGCGATTAGCGAAGTCACAATGGAAAACACCGCCATAGAACTTACGGGGCTTTTTCCGGTTACGCCACTTCCGGAACATGGATAGTTGGGTTAGCGTTTAAAGAACCCTAATATTTTTCTTAAAAATAAAAACCTTATTTTATTTAAATGTAAAAAAAAAAAAAAAGACTTAAAACCTATTTGAACATACTTACTGATATAAACCACTTATAATTACATAAATGTAATTCAAGTCACGTTCATTCAGTCTTATATATCATATATTAAATATATAATTTTGATGACATCCTGCACTACACATAATTTTGTCCTATCAAATGTTCTCTAGAATGAGAACCCACCCTCTAATGCCATCAGTAACCAACTAGCAAGCAGTAAAATATGTGTGTGTGTGTGTGTGTATATATATATATATATATATATATATATATATATATATATATATATATATATATATATATATATATATATATATATATATATATGATTCATGGCTGTGATGTAACAAGCCAATGGATAATTTTAAAACAGGGAAAAGCTCTTTGACATGTCCCACCCAAATCATCCCGGTTCAATAGAAAATGCCTCAACAAAGGAAGGAAAACTGAATTTGCGAGATCTTTAATAGATTAAAAAAATATACAGAAGCATCTATTTGGATAGTTTCATATAATACAACAGGAGTACAATTATATATTAAAATGAACAAATTGATGTAAAAAATAAAAACAAAGATAACTTATAAACTCATATTCAATAAAAGAAACCTTCCTTTCAGAACATAAGGTTAAGTCATCCGCACATTTCTATTGATGACATTAGAACAGAAAGATGTTTTCAGAACAGCATGGATTGGAGGGACTTCCGAACAGTGGCCATCTCCTGTTGTTGCTGGAATAATAAAATGAAAGCATTGTTTTTATATGTTAAATACATTTTCATTGTTCTTAAAGGGTTAGTTCACCCAAAAAATAAAACAATTCTGTAATTAATTACTCACCCTCATGTCGTTTCACACCCGTAAGACCTTCATTCATCTTCAGAACACAAATTAAGATATTTTTGATGAAATCTGAGGGTTTTTTTTAATCTCACATAGAAAGCAAATATCTTAGTTTGTGTTCTGAAGATGAATGAAGGTCTTACGGGTGTGAAACGACATGAGGGTGAGTAATAAATTACAGAATCCTTTTATTTTTTGGGTGAACTAACCCTTTAAATTGTTCATAATCCATTCTTACATTGAACTGAATTTACAATTTAAATAAAAAATGATTTTATGAACAATTTACAGAAAATCCTCGAGCTCCAAGGCTGTTTTAGTTATTTCAGTAATGTAGCATACAATATTTCACACTGAAAGGCTATTTAAAGCAGACATTTTTAATATCTAAACTCTGTTGTGTGAAATCTTTTTGTGAAGCACTCACTGTGTCCATCATTATCTTCTTCTGCAGCAGAGCCATCTCCTTTCTGAGCTCCATCTGTGTGCCCTGCAGGAAGGATTCATGGCTTTTCTCCATCTCCTCCATGTTCTGCACAGAAATTAATGACCTCACTCGGTCAGCCAAATGATGAAAAAAAAAAAGGTCTTGGTCAATTTTCAAATAATTAAAGTGATGACGGCATCAGTAACCTTGACGAACTGCTCATACAGGTCTTTGATGGTTTTCATTTTTTGGTTTTGCACAACCCTCGCCTGCTGGAAGAGCTTCTGCTGCTGGCGAAACAAATTCTGTGAAAACAGAAATTAGGAAGTTCAAAGGCAAAGTGAGAGACGTTTACGTCAAAAATCTCTAAATGGCTGCTAGATATCCCAAAAAGCTATTTTTCACGAGACCCTTAATCCTACAATTAACATTTCCGTGATGCTGTGCCCCAAAATAACACGTTTCAACTTTTAAAACTTCTTGACTTCATCTTTACATTAAGTTTCTCCTCCTGCTCCTCAGATTTCTGAACATCAGTTTCCCACTGCTGAAGCACAGAGAGCACCTGCTGAGAATAGTCTTGTGTCAGCTTCTGCCTGCAAAAAAATCAGCATGAACATCAGAGTGGGTGCGAATAAGGAAGAATGTGTCGTTTTCCATCGAGTGCTTTCATTTACCTCTGATTCTGCTGGGTTTTCCACATTTGCTCCAGTTTCTGAGTGCTGCCCTTTAAGGAGTTTTTGGTGAGAACCTCCAAGCGCTTCCTTTTGGTCTGCATGGCCTTGCTGATGTCCGCTAAATGGCCGTTCAGTCATATTTTTGAGTATTATACAGTATCAAGTTTCAAAATAGACCATATGCAGTTGAGTCATTCCATGAAACCGGTACGATTTGAGTCCCTCTGACCTTTTTTAGTGTTTTTTATCTATTGGGTGACCAAAATATATTTTTAAAAGCTTTTTGTATTAATTGAAATGTCTCCTTTAGTAATGTTTAAAAACATGACATACATTTTATCTTTATATTAGAAATTATTTAGTTTTTTTCAGTTGACACCACCTATTTTGTCATGTCCCTCAAGGCCTTCTATGAAAGTGTACTTGGGATATGAATAATAAAATGAGAAAAAAGTCCATTCATTTTGCCATTCCTATAAATATCCATCTGTGCTTTTTTGCTTGTAATGTTTTTTCATGATTATTACATATAGTAAGTAAATTCATGATTATTCATTAAAATCACCGTAACCCCTCAACCCCGTTACACAAACCATTCTCCCTCAATAAAAATAATCAACTGATACAAATATGACACCATTAATAGGAAGTGATATCATAGAAGTCTTGTAAACAAAATTGTGAGAAGACACAAGCAAGTTACCACCTCCTTTAATAATTATAACTAAATTACACTGTGAAATTATGTTTGTCAAGCTTAACGACTCAACCCTGTTACATCAATTAAAGATAGAAAACTATTACTTGTGAAAATGATCTTTGTTATTTCAACATTATTCATGATTTCTTAATATCATGCATGCCATGCGCTCTCCATTTAATCAGTAGATTTAGAGCAGAGGCCAATTTAAAAAAAAAAAAAAACAACCCTGTCACACCTACATTTTTTTTAAGTTTATGAAAAAGAAATTTAAAGTTTGTTGAACTCTGTCTGAAATGTTCACAGCAATCATACGAATACTGATTTTAGTAACAAAAAGTTAAGCCTTTGATCGAAAAAGATCAGGTTGCTGTAACAAAAAGTGCCCATTTCAGGCATTAGTATATCAAAAGTCTGAGATTTTATGTAACTTTTATATTTGCAATTACTGAATTAGTGTGAGGGACATTTGATTAATAGGAAAATGTTGATTTTATCACAAATACATTTTATAATAATATTCAGAGAGCTCCCATAGTGTCCATAACTTAAAATAATGACCAATAATAATAGGGATTTGATGCCTGAGATGGGAAAATATGTATTTCTGGAAGTTAAATATGTCATTAATGTTGTGGTGTGTTCAGAAAAGTAATACATTTTGGTAAAAAAAAATCTAAAATGTGTAAATCCTAATCGTACCAGTTTAGTGGAATGACTCAGTTGTTGACTTCACTTACCACCGAATCTTTCCAACATATTTTGAACCTCATTCCTAGATAAAGGATAGCAAATTATTTTTTGATCCAGAGAAAGGCTTCATAACCTTCGCTAGGTTTATATATCTTGCTGACTTACCCCACACCAGCATGTAGTTCATCGTCATCAAACGTCTCTGCAGATCTCTTCTTGGTCAGCTTGTCAATGATTGGAGTTTCTAATATATCAGAACAACATAAAAACATGCTTCACATATGTATGTGTGTGTGTATGTGTGTGTATATATATATATATATATATATATTAGTTTTATTCCCATGGATGGTAATAACTTTACATATTTCTAATGAACTTGGAGTGGTAATACCATGGTATTACCTCTAATGTCATCATTGTAACACAAACTATCTTTTTGTTATAGTATATGATTATAAAATAAGCTATTATATAATAAAATACACAGACACACCATCTCTTGTATCATCGTCAGATCCGCTTCCTTTCTTTTCCTCCAGGTTGTTGAAGTCAAACGCTTTCAGGTCTGTAGAGCTGTCAGTGTGTTTGGTCTTCTTGTTTTGTTTTCTCGCTGAAGCTGCCATAGTCTCACTGTATGAAGAGTATTTTGCGGTAGTCTGATGATATATTCAAATATAAAGCAGCAACAAATAACAAACCCGCACCTGTTAATCAATTCAAAGAATTATCATTAGCTTAGTCCTGAAACATGATATCGTTCATAATGAAAGCATTATATTAAAATAATTTAAACCAGATACCGTAGGTTAAATAAAACTATTTTTATTCACAAAAGCTAAAAACGGGCTTTATGTAGGCCTCGGTTTTCCTCTCTGTAAGAATCTAACGTTACACAGAATCATCTATAACTTACCTGACGCGTTTGATCTCTCTACTCTAACTAATCACTCCTGTCTAGAAAACTATCTAAAATTTAATTACTTTTACTAATGTTTGTTATTACTCTATAACTGTTTAAAGAAAGATATTTAATTATTTTAATGTTTGGCGACGGTTTGAACTCCTGCGTCTCTGAAGCGGTTTTCCCGCGGATTTTATTTTGAGCGCGAGAGGGTGAGCTTCGTTTCCTGTTTACACTCGTTGTCAGTACGACCCCAAAAATGTATAGGGGGATTATATAAAAAATATATAATTTTTTTTTTAATACACGTGATATATATTTTTTAATTTGCTTCTCATCAATACGTTTATGCTGTGTTTTGGGGGATATTAATTACTTTTTTTATCTATACACTGCAAAATTCCTCAACTAAACCATTAGCATGCATATTAAATTTTATGTGAAAAAAAAACTAATGATAAAAATTAAATATGAGTTGTTTCTGGATATTAATCTGTGTTAGATACAGAATTTTGCCATCTGCTGGTTAGGGAAAAGCTTGTAGGAATTAAAGTTTTAGAAAAATAGGGGTAATTACCATATCTGTCCAGCAGAGGCCCATAGAGATCCATTCATTTCTCTGGATATATATATATATATATATATATATATATATATATATATATATATATATATATATATATATTAGTGAATATATACATTTAAAGTATTAAATCAGTATTTTTGTTAAAGTTTAGAATTTGTTATTGTTGTTTGTCTTTTGTAGTGTCTTGTTTTTGCAATAATGTCACATAAATTTGCAATAATGCCACATAAGTTGCCACTAAAAGATGAGACTTGATTGTAATTACATATTATTTATTCCAATAATTCAAATATATATATAAATAATTAAATTAAGAATAAGAAATACATTTTAAAAAAGTAAATAAAGCCAACAACGAAAAAAAAAAAAGAATCAGCAATAAGCAGATATGAGTGAACATCTTTGTGTGCGATCATGTTCATTCCACACTGCATTTGTGCCATAGTACCAGTCCTTCATTTAGGTGTAGAAATGTTCAGATTTATGCTGAAATTACTGATTTTATTTGCAAATTTCTATAAAAATGCTCTCTATTGCAGTCATATTGAGCCCAAACAACAAGAATGTGATTTTTTTAACACCTTCAGAACAGCCGACTCAAGCCAGAGATTTTTTGTGTGTGTGTGTGTATATAGACTGATAATGGACAAAATGTCACAAAATTTTATGCAACCGAGATGAGGGAACCATGTTCTAACTATACTGAAACCATAGGTCTTTAACTGAAACATAAGCTACTAATCATATAATTGGCTTCAAAACATAGGTTAAATAAATTTTCTAACCAAGAGTCAAGAGTAAAAAAGAGAAGTTTTATTTCTACAGCTCACATTATTTTAATATATACAATAAGAAAAGTTTTTGTAAAAAAAAAAAAAATAAAATAAAAAAAAAAAAATATTATATTATACAGAAAAACAATACATATTTTCACATTCAAAGTCAAAGAGCCTATTGACCACTGAGTAATATTGAATGTAATTTACAGTTGCCAATATACAGCTTAGTTTTAATACAAAACATGTGCAATGTTCAAATTTTCTGTACCAAAAGATCATTCATATGCAGGTCAAATATCAAACTTCTCTTCGCATACATAATGTCCATTTTCCTCATAATCATCTCGCGTGACCACCATCTCTTCAAAGTCAGGGTTTTCGGCCAATAACTTTCCTCCTTCCCATGGGTAGCAAATAGGACTGAGAACAAAAGAGAAATATTCAGCAAACAATAACCAAACAAAATGTCTTTCAGAACTCTCAAAACATACTTCTGTGGCAGAACGACAGACACTTCATATTCTACAGGAGCGAGTGCACGGACTTCTTTGTAAACCCGATCTCTGAATCCAGGGAACAAGGTGTTGCCGCCAGTAAGAACAATGTTCTTATAAAAGTGGGGCTGCATCTCTGGACATAAAAAGTAGGCATTTATTAGAGTACTTTCAATGAAATAACATTTTAAACCACAAATACATCTAAAGAGATGAAGCCAGATGAAATCTACCTTCCGGCATGTTGTTAATGGAGTTGACCAAAGCCTCAGGTATGCCCATCTCCTGAATGCCGATGTCAGAGGGGTGAAAGAGCATCTCTGGGACCGCAAACCTCTCATTGGTGAGCCGCAAAATCTGCTCCCCAGTCTTATATTTGCCTGTAAAATTCATTTCCTCTCGAGGCTGAAGCACAAAGAAAAAAAATGCTGTATAAGTAAAAAAGACAAAGTTGTACTGTTGAATTTTTTCATAGTATGCCAAATTGCTTACCTTGCAAAATCCCTTTTTGATAGAGCTGAAATCTGGCAGCACATAGTCTCTCATAACCGTATTATCTTCTCCTTTCAATCTGTCAAATCATCAGAATTATTTATATTAAATATACACTGACTAGTGTCTAAAAGTTTGGGGTTGGCAAGATTTTTTAAAATGTTTTTGAAAGACATCTCTTCTATTCAACAAGGCTGTATTTATTTGATCAATAATACAGTATACATCCAAGTGAAGCCAAAAAATGCAATCAGAAGATCATATTTTTAGTGCTAAATTACCACAAAAGGGGGAAAATATCACCGTTGTTTCCATCGCCCATTTGTAAGGTAAAGCCAAGACAACAGCAAGCCTTGACGCACTGCATTACTGTTACCAGATGTGTGCAGTTAACTAAGAAAAATAAATATGTTTGGTCTTTGCCGAGACATTATTATTGTTATTATTATTATTATATTTTGCACAAACATATTTGCCCCCTTGCCAGCTCTGCTAATGGTCTAATGACTGAAGTTCTTCTGCAAATGTAGCCTAGTCAGTAAGTCTAATCCATAATTAAGTTATTTCTTTATTCTTTTACTGTAAATACATGAATTTAGGCCAATATCATTTGATTCACCGATCGAAATTGAGAATTTGCGGCCGAAACAGCAATTTTTGTTTTCGTAGGCAGCTGCACCCATCCAATAATAACAATAAACTCTTCTTTAATATGAAACAAAGTCTTTCTCAAGTTTTAAATTCTGTCGAAAACTATTTTAAAAGATAATTGCAATTTTTAAATCTCACAATTCTGACTTCTTTTCTCAGAATTTAGAGATATAATGTCCAATTCGGAGGGGCAAAAGACTTTTTTTTTCTTTTCAGAATTGCAATTTTATATCTTATAATAAATTTATGCACACATTTGCAACTTTATTTCATGCAATTCTGAGGGGGGTAAAGTCAGAACTGAGAGATAAATTTGCAGTTACCTTTCTTATTGTTAAGTGACGAAAAACTTTCTTCCATAGCGCCTCAGGCTCAGCTCAGACATATAGCGCAGATCAAGCGTGAAGTAATCCTCATTTCCTCTTTAGTCTTTACTACTATTACAGCAGTAAACATGAATGAGCAGCAGAAAGAATGTTGTAGGATACAGAATTTCCCGAAATGTATCGTGTATCAAACTATTGCATGTTAAACTATTGCATAATCGATCAATCAATCAGTGTTTCAACCGCGGAAAGACGACAATAAAACATCTTGAGAACAATGTCACAAAACGCCACATTTACCTCAGAAAAGTCATTCAATGACCATAAATTGGATAGTTAGCTAGAAATAACCCTAAAATAGCATTTAATATACAGCATATATTCATATTTTGACTTAACCTGTTGTTGTCTTCGTTAATGTAGCCTAAGTTTACCGCAATCATTTAAAAGTTTATATTTAACCAACAAATTGGAGTAGAAACAATTATATTAAAATGTTTATATAAAAATCCCTTATATAGATAAATATTTTATTTTAAAACTTTTATTTGATTGTTGATTATTAAATGCATTTTATTTCATTAATTGACTAACCAAATTTATTTTCGTTTTCCGTTTAGGTTTTTGACTAAACTAATAAGCTATTTTAATTTATGTTTCATAAAAAATTAAAATAATAATAATAAAAAATATCAGTGCAACACTAACATTCATTGAACTAATTAAGAAGTTAAATATTACTAAGAACGATTTTCTTCTAAAGGAACCTTGATTTCAATTTCTCCTCCTGCTATTTTTAAAACAATTAAATTGGAGCAGAGGCATGTCTGGCTTTAAGTTCATAAAAGATTATTCCTGCCAGGATGTAACTATGGATGTAGGCATAGCCTATATGCCTACATATCAAAATTACATAATGCTAATAATAGCATTGGAAGCATCAATACAATGATAACTGTATTTATACCATTTAATCAATAACTATATGTAATTATTTTATAATTTAAAATAACTGTTTCCTATTTTAAATGTATTATACAATGTAATGTATTCCTTCAATCAAAGCTGAATTTTCAGCATCATTACTCCAGTCTTCAGTGTCACATGATCCTTCAGAAATCATTCTGATTTGCTGCTCAAGAAACATTTTTTATTATTCTTATCAATGTTGAAAACAGTTGTGCTGCTTAATATATTATATTATTTATTGTCTTTGATCAATGTAATGCATCCTTGATGAATAATACATCAACTTATATATATATTAGTGCTGTCAAATTGATTAATCGCATCTAACAAGTTTGTTTACATAATATGAGTATTAGATGCGATTAATCAATCAATTTGACAGCACTAATATATGTGTAATTTGCTAATGCAATACATTGCTAATTTGTTATGATCAAGTTGATGCAAACTTACTGTGCAATCTCCATGTCCTTGTAGAAATCTTGAGACACGTAACACACATCCTCCTTGACCTGATTGATCACGTGGGTCTCATCCATCACATGCAGCTGCCTTTAAGACAAAGATCGACGAGTTCAAAGAGAAACACCACCAAAGAATTATCTTACTCAAATGGCGGCAAGCCTACCTGTATGAAATGATCTCCTTCAAATGGTTGGTGAGCAGCTTTCCTCCTACATTCATTCTAGGAAGTGCACAGAGATTCATAAAATGTTCAGTGTTTCTATGACTTTATATAATGATTTTAGGCTAATGAGCAGCTCACCTGCAGATTCCTTCTTTCATCTTTCTTCCCCTGCAATAAGGAACGATGTGTGTGAAGGAGAAGCCGCTGTCCACCACAATGCAACACAGCTCAGAGTTTTTCTCATGGAAGTATCGATGAGCACTCAAAGATCCAGCTGAAAAACAAAATGACATCTTCAGATTTATGGAATCCTCGTACATAATCTAAGTAGGCTGCATCCTAGTACACTATACTTGCCATTAATTCTGAGGGCGGACTGGAACTGATATTCTTCAAATAAAATCTCATTCATGGATTCTTGAATTGAGGTGAAGTTGAAGTACGGTTCTGTTATCACAATGTTGGTATCAGCAAAGTCCACCTGCAAATATAATGTGTAATATCTCATACTCTACATTTATGAAACAGAAAATGTGATGTTTGTAATCATTCAAGTACCTTAAACATCTCCTTTCCAAACAGATGATCCCAGACTTTGCGCTGCACATCCCAGTTCACAAGATACCCCTGATATAGATGCAGAAGAGATGAAGTAAGGCATTTATATAGAATGCAGTGAAGTTTATATTCATACTGAGGCGGTACCTTTTGAAACGGGAGGATGTAGAAGAGTCCGGACGGGTCTTTGATTTCATCCAGCTGATTGGCAGTGAAAGTTTTCAACCTGGAGGTCTTCGAACGGAATTGGCAATTTGGGATAACACTAATGGAAAAAAGATTCGGTATTTAGCTTAACATAACTACTACCACATAATATAGCGCAATGAAATGCATAATAAAAGCACTGTACCTGACTTTCTCATGACTGTAACCGATTTTGGCGAAGTACGCACCATTATCCAGTACGAGCGTTGACATTGTTACATCTCAGTTAACCAGACGGACTGGTTTAAATCACAAGATGAGATTAAGTTACAAATTATGAAACAAACTGCATTTAATTAAGCAGTCTAAATAAACTTTGAATCGGCTAAATGGTCATGCTGCTCTATTGGCTTCTTATTCTACACTTCATATGTTAAAGATCTGAGAACAGAGAATGAATACCGCCCCCTACTGTATAGGAGTTTGTTTGTGTGCAGTGGTAACACTGAAATTATACTACTAACAATGACAACATTGTAAATTTAACATTTATTTGTACCTTTTGGAGGAAATACAACTTTCATTTCTAAAAAATACTGCAGATCACCATAATTACATACAATTATGTAGGACAGACAACACAAAAAGAAGGTCACAATCAAAGTGTAATAAAGCACAGCAGCATCCAAGCTCCCTCATTAGATTGATTTCTTCAGTATTTGAAATGCTCCAGTTAATATTTTTTCTTGGCACAGTTCACAGTAAATTCTGTTGGTCCTCTAAAAAGACAAGTCGATCAGTGGAGCCGCGTTCTCCGTATTTTCTTTCTTGTCCTCTGGACTCCACTTTATAAGAGGCGAACTCAGGTCAATTAACTGGGGGATAAATTAATAATCATTAAATAAACAGTATACATAGTTGAATAATGCAAGCAATATGAGAATGTACACTACAGTTCAAAAGCTTGGAGTTTTATACTTTTATTCAGCAAGGACAAGTAAGATTGTAACATTTATAAATGTTCCATTTCTAATAATTGCAGCTATTTAGAACTTTCTATTCATCAAAGAATCCTGAAAAATTTAGAACATGGTTTTCACAATTTTTTTTTAAACATTGATAACAATAAGAAGTGTTTCTTGAGCAGCAAATCAGCATATCAGAATGATTTCTGAAGGATCATGTGACACTGAAGACTGGAGTAATGATGCTGAAAATTCAGCTTGTAACTAAATAAATGCAGCCTTGATGAGCTTAAGAGACTTCTTTCAAAAACTTGTAAAAAAATCTTACCGACCCCAAACTTTGGAACAATATTGTGTATAATACATCAAATGTCCTCTCACCTGTCCTCCCCAAGGCTTTGCAGAGGAGGTCTTGATCAGGTCTGGGGTGTTGGAAAGATCAATAAGCATCTTCTCTGACAGCTGAAGTGCTGGTGCAGGTGCGTCCACGAGCAAAACCTACAATTGCATAATTTTCAGAACTTTAGTTTTTTTTTTAAACACATTTTATCATCATTCTTTATCATTATCATCATTATCTATCATTCAAATTGAGTTTATTTTACCTCTTTAACATCCTCTTTGTTCTTCAGCAGGTGGTGTTTTTGTGTGTCCACTGTGTTTGGAAGTATTGGGGGTTTCATGTCGACCTCAGGAGGCTCTGGATCATGTGACGAAGGCTCAGAGGGATTCTCCACAACTGCTGGCTCACAGACAGGAGGTCCTTCAGGCTCATCCTCCAAATTAAAGACCAGGGAGCAGGGCTGGAGGTCAGATGGAGGGCAGGTCTCCTCATTTGACACTGAGGTTTGCTTATCTTCCAGTTTCTCACTTTCCTTCATGTTTTCTGGGCTGTATAGATAGACAGTTTGATTTCTACTCATACAGAGATTGAGACAAGCTATAGAATAACTGAGATCCACTAAGTGTCTTAGACTCAGTTTGACAGCCAAAAGTAGTACCTTGGATGAGCGGCCCCTTGGCTGGAGGTCGAAGAGCGCTCTGTGACCTGGGGAGGTTTACTCAGGCGTGACACGCTCTTGGGTGTGAGAGCAGGGATGCCAGAGATACGGCGGTTGACAGGGGTTGGAAGAGCCGAGGGTCTCCGTAGTTTACTGCCCATAGCCAAGGGTGTCAGGAGGCCCGCTGGGGGACCGACTAGATTATCAGGAATACTACAAAGACATGTATACAAAGAGTTAAGAGAATCCTTCAAAAGAACTGGAATGTTCTGAGAAAATAGTACTATATTACCTCTCCACACTGCATGAAGATAATAATTTCTTTGGCTTCATGATACGAGGGACGTCAGGTGAGGAGGAAACTATAAAATCATTAGAAGTTAGCATGACTTAATGCAATAATGTCCTGGTTAAATATCACATTTCACATTAAAATTAAAAGAATTCAACATAAAAATAACCCTCTTTGTAGGACAATTAGGATGTTTTTGCATTGTAAGATGTTCTGCATTTTCATTAAATTTCTATATTTAAATAGTAACATTAAATAATTATTGCCTTAATATATTCTGTATTTAGCATAATTTACTTATATATATATATATATATATATATATATATATATATATATATAAAAAATGTGAAATAAAAGTTTATTAAGAATTAATTAAAAATTATTCATTATAAACAGATATATTGTGTATTCATGCAGCATTTTTTTCCTCAAAACATAATTTTTCCGTTTAAAATATTTTTCCCTTTAATTTTGTGGATGGGAGAATTTGTGGATAAATTGTCTTAAGATTTTTTGCTTTGAGACATTATTACAATTTAACACTTTACAATATGGTTTCATTTGTTAACATGAACTAACAATAAAACAATTCTACAGCATTTAATCTTAATCTCAACATTTACCAATTCATATTTAAGATCAAAAGTTGTATATTTTAACATTAATTCAATGTAAACTAACATGGACACAAACATTTTTATTAATTAACATTAAGAATGGTTAAAAATGGCAGTAAACATATTGTTCATTGTTAGTTAATTCATGAATTAATATTAACAAATGAGACCTTATTGTAAAGCGTTACCATTTTTTTTTTTTTTTTTTTTGATTTTGGTGTGCAACATGATATGCTCTTGACAGGTTGAATGAGGTTCATCCTAATAGTTCATATATGCATTATCATGACTATTTTTTTCCTCACCCTCAGATTTGCGAACTCCCCTCAGGTAGTTTGTGGGTGTTGGCACCACTGGGACCCTGAGTTTAGGGTTTCCCCTTACAGCACTTCCAATCTTAGCATTAGATGCAGGGATGCTGGATATAGTGGTCTTTTCAGCTGTAGACTTTGCTGGGGTCTGAAGCTGTGGAGGTGGAAATGGGTCCGTTCTCTTAATGGGTGTAGCTTTGACAGGCCTGGGGAGAAGTTCAGATGCTCTCCTTCCCTGCGTAGAAATGGAGGTCCGCCTGCTGACAGGGGGCTCTGGGTTTCTGCTAACAACAGAGGATTTGCGGCTAGAGCTCGGCAACCTGCTCACATTGCTATGTGAACGAGCACTGATGCTGTTAGTGCTGGAGTTCAAGGATGAATTGAGTTTGGCTGGTGAGAGAAGGAGTTTATTTAAGTTAATAACCAGCAGATGGCAGTAGACACCCAAGTTGCTCTCATCACTTGCACTTTAAAGTAAAACTTAAGAAAATGTGGAAGATTTTGATTTATCAAAAATACATCTTTATAATTCAATTCAATATAATATAATATAATATAATTCAAACAATTCAATCATAAAAAAAATAAAAAAATAAATGAATAAATACTTATTAAGTTTAGGCATAACATCAATGTACAGCATGACAAATGGATACTCATTTTAAAGGATTAGTTCACCCAAAAATTTAAAATCTGTGGTTGAACCACTGTAGGCACATGGACTATTTTAACAATGTCTTTACTACCTTTCTGGGCCTTGAAAATGGTAATAATGTTGCAGTCTATGGGATGTCAGAGAACTCTCAGATTTCATCAAAAATATCTTAAATTGTGTTCCGAAGATGAACGAAGGTCTTACGGATGTGGAACATCAAGAGGGTGAGAAATTAATGACAATTTTCATTTTTGGGTGAACTAACCCAATTATTAGTGTTATTCAAAACTATAAGTAAGCATTAGATGATGGTAAAAGGTAGGAAACGTCACCTTTGCTTCCTGGAGAGATAGTTAGACTAGAGTTGATGCTGGACACAGAAGACGACGAGGACGAGGTGTTTCTCCTCCTGTCCACAACTCTAGAGTTCTGAAGTGAAGGAGCTTTAAGAGCAGATGGAGCTCGCAATTCTGTCTAAATGATATTGAGAAATGTTTAAATATAAATACCTTTAATCTGTATTGTCAACCAATTACTAAAATCGTGCATCATCCTCAATTAGTGGTAAATTACACTAAATGACAAAACAAACCTATTGTGCATTTTAAATACAATGTACAATACTTTTTAAAAGTCTGGGGTCTAAAAAGATTTTCTTAAAGAAATTAACACTTTTATTCAGAAAGGACACATTAAATTGATCAAAAGTGACATTTATAATGTTACAAAAGATCTCGATTTCAAATAAAAGCAGTTCTTTTGAAAAAGCTATTCATCAAAGAGTCCTGAAAAATAAGTATTAAAAGGTGTCATATGATGCTTTTTAATGTTTAATGTTTTCCTTTTCCCACAAAGCAATTTACTATCAGACAACACTGCTCACATCCACGTCACAATGTGAGATATTAGCATAATGCCACTTAAAGGCATACAGAAAGAGAGAAGACGAGGCTTCAGTGAATTGAAGTGTTGTCATCATGTTGCGGAGACGCTGTGTGTTTGGTTGCGAAAGCAAAACCACTTTTGCTTTCAGAGGTTTAGATTTATTTCTAAAGCTATTCCTGAGCAGTACAACCCAAAAGTTTGCTTGAAGAATAAAACAGCATACAATGACGACAGGTCCTTTTACCTTGTTCCGGGTCGGAATGCTGCTTCTTCCTGGCAAACTAGTGTTTAAGGAGGAATCGCTGACATCAGAAGCAACACTGGTGGTATCAGAGAGAAGGTCTTCAGAAGAACCAGCTCTGCTTGTGTTTCTACAGCTGGGACTGCGCTTCAGACTAAAATTACCCTGAAAGACATTGATAAAGCCAAAATAAATTTTGTATGTCAAACAGTAACAGTGTATAAACAAATTGATATTAAAGTGTTTATACTTTGCTGGGAGGAGGAAGCCTTGTTTTAGTGGCTGGTGGCAGTTTTGTGCAGGAGGAAAGTCGTGAGTTCCCATGGGCTGTGGGTTTGCTGGGTAACACCCCACTACTAGCCACAAGGGCTTTGCCTCTGGCAGCCATCTTAGGATGCGTCACAGCCGGCCTGACTGGACTCGACGTACTGAGACGTGGCTTGACAAACCCGTTAGCCTTCAGCATTCGTTTCTGAATGGCGGGGGGAAGCTGCTTCATAGGACTGTCCTGCACAAGAAAGGTCTCTCTTTTGATGGGACTCAGAACATCAGCTGGCTTGCTGAACATGCTCAGTTTGGCTGTTGTGTCCTCCTCGAACGTCTCCGTTTCCTCAGCTTGGCACAAGGACACTACGCTGCTCTCGGCTACAGAGTCAGTGATGGTTTGCTCGAGGTGGCTGGCGAGCAGATGAGCTTCTTTGCAGATTTCATCAAACTTCTCTCCTGTGAGTGGGCTCCAGCTAGGCTCATCTCCTAAAGACGGACCGCTGCTCAAACTGTCCTTCACATGAATCTCCATTCCATGAGAAATGCATTTCTCTTTATGACCGACCGGACCCACGAAGACCTCATCCTCAACATCGTAATCTCCTTTAGTGCTATGAGAGAACATTTGACATTAAAAATGCATTGCCTAAACTGACCTGTTATTTTAGTATGAAAGGGTTAGTTCACCCAAAAATGAAAATAATGTTATTAATTACTCACCCTCATGTCGTTTCACACCTGAACACAAACACAAATTAAGATATTTTTGTTGAAATCTGATGGCTCAGTGAGGCCTGCATAGCCAGCAATGACATTTCCTCTCTCAAGATCCATTAATGTACTAAAAACATATTTAAATCAGTTCATGTGAGTACAGTGGTTCTGTCTTAATATTATAAAGTGACAAGAATATTTTTTGTGCACCAAAAAAAACAACATAATGACTTATATAGTGATGGCCGATTTCAAAACACTGCTTCAGAAAGATTCGGAGCGTTATGAATCTTCTGTGTCGAATCAGCAGTTCAGAGCGCCAAAGTCACGTGATTTCAGCAGTTTGGTGGTTTGACACACGATCCGAATCATGATTCGATACACTGATTCATAACGCTCTGAAGCTTACTGAAGCAGTGTTTTGAAATCGGCCATCAATATATAAGTTGTTATATTTGTTGATATTCTCGTCGCTTTATAATATTAAAATTGAAGCATTGTACTCACATATACCGATTTAAACAAGTTTTTAGTACATTAATGGATCTTGAGAGAGGAAATATCATTGCTGGCTATGCAGGCCTCACTGAGCCATCGGATTTCATCAAGAATATCTTAATTTGTGTTCCAAAGATGAATGAAGGTCTTACAGGTGTAGAAAGACATGAGGGTAAGTAATAAACGTGACATTATTTTCATTTTTGGGTGAACTAACCCTTTAATACTAATTATAGTATTCATTAGTTTTGTTGAAATAACTGAAAATATGAAAATAAAAGCTCTCTTTTTAATATCAAGGTCAAGTTTTAGTAATTTTGTTATGTGCTTTTGTCATTTTTATGAGTTTTTTCTTTTATATTTCTATTCAGCTTTTTTTCATTTCAGTTTTAGCAACTTTAGTGCTTAAATGTATTATAACTTATTTTTAAATTTAAGTTATTTTAGCTTTGTTTCAATTACCAAAACATATTTTAAAAAGTTTTAGTTAATAACAACACTGCTTTAAATGTATTGAACATTGAAAACAAACCTCGCAGGTGACAATGAAACGTCAAAGTCAAATTTCTCCTCAGCCAGTGAAACAAAATCTAGAAGTAAAAAACACACACACACAAAAAAAAACTCTTTTAACTGATAAAATACGTTAAATATATTCCAATATGCCAGTGTTTATAGTTGTGGCTTTTTATACTACACTTACAAAAAAAGTACAAATACTGTGGTGTTTTTGACATGTACCATAGTACTGTTTTTTTTATTTTTTATTTCTGGCCAGTACCATGATACCACAACAGTTCGTTTTTGTAAGGTTAGACATATTGTGAGCAGATAAAACATCATTACCACTGTGCGTGAGTGATGCCATCTTCAGCCAGGAACACAAATGAAGGCCAAAGTCCTGCTAACATCAGTTCACAGTTAATATGGTTCCACTTTTCGATGTTTGAAACACCAACAAGTACATTTTAACCCAAATGCAGTTTAAAATACTCGAAAAAAACGAACATTACTCAATAAAACGAGCCCTTTTACCTTATAACCAACACATAAACATAACAGAAGTCATGGATTCATACGGTTTAATCACCGATCCTATTTTAATTTTAATCTTAAAAACAGATGATAAACACTTACTACAACCAAAATACTTACTGTTTGTTTCCGCTCTGGGGATATATTTATTAATCGTAGTGTTGTCTGATCACAATAAATAACTAGCACTAGCGAATAGCGATCTGTTTTCACATTTCAAATTTCGTGGCCAGGCTGATTTCGAAGATCACGTGACGCGAATCCTGCGACAGGATTGGTGGAGCACGTTTCCGGAACGCAGCAGTCGTCATGTTGACGTTGAGCAGTGCGCAGGACAAAATCAATTTAAAATGGGGATGACTATGTTTATACTATTATTTTTTTTACTTGAATAAGTCACTAACAAACATATAATGCTAGTAGTTCATGTATATTTAAATATGAATAAAAAAATATATAAAGCAATGGCACATTTACGCTATTATATATGTGATAATGCTCATATAAATGTGTAGCGTATATATTCCGAATTAAAACCAATGATTAGGTTAAGCTAAATATGAATATTTTATTGTCAAAAACCATACACATAACTTAAAGACTTCCAATTGTAAATTAAACCACAATAACCATTTACATTTACAAAATTATTTTCCATAAACAGATGGAAAAATATTCATTCCCCAAATGAGAATGAAACTACAGTGAAATAAACAAAATTAACCCACAAATTTCTCCATTTCTTTACTAATCTTATATTGTTTACAAATCCTGAAAACATTCTATATCATGTACCACATTCTCTTGAAACCATTTTCATGTCCTGACAATGAATAATATCTGCTGTAATTAATACCATTACAATATTTCATACAACAGCTTCTTGACTTGACTGAATTGTGTGCTGTGCTTGAGCCCTCATCTGTAGTTTAAGGAGGCGGTGTGGATCAAAACTGATAAAAACCACTCTAAACAGAAAATACGGTTACATTTTAGCGTGGCCTCCCTGAACTACCACATGTCCTTTAATTAAAAAAAGTATTTTGTTCTCTTAATAACACCTTGGATGTGGCATTTGTGTGAGTACAGTTACTTTTCATAAAATAAGAGGCTCAAAATCAACAACTTTAAAGGTAGGGTAGGCAATTTGTTTTTTAATAAACACTTTTTGTTATCCTGGTTGAAACTCCCTTCACATCCAGATGGCAATCAATAATAGAAGTTTATTTATCTTATGTGGAAGTCTCAGGACCAAAAAATGTTCAGGATGTCCTACCTGCCTGTCAGCGTATGTATTTCCATACCTTCGCGCACATGCTCGCGGAGACATCGCACGTCATCAGCGCGGAACACTAAGGCTATACAGAGTTGTAGACAGACAGTCACTGAGCACCGCAAACAAACAGCAGCCACCTTTTACAACTCCCCCTGAACCAAAACAATGAATTTATGCCACTTTGTCGTAACCGTAATTACAAGATGGTCCTCAGACTTTCTGGAAACACTATCAACGCCGAAATTAATCTGCAGAAGAGATACAATTCCGAGCTCTGTAAGTTGTTTACGTTCATTATTATTGTAATGTCATGTGCTTTGAGTCAGATAATTTAACGGCGTCTCTCGGGACATACTCTGTCAGTACGCCTTCATGTATTTTGAAGGAGGCGTGGCTTTGGAAAGCTCTGAAGCGCTAGCCTCTCCAAAATAGCCTACCCTACCTTTAACTGTCCTGCCGTACCGCTTTAAAAATGTTGAGGCATTGTATCGTTTCTCATTTAATTTACATCTAGCTTTCTAAAAATCACAATCAAAACCTATTTAGAGGCAAATAGTGCACCTTCAAAAGGTTTTTGTGCTCACAATTAGACAGAGCAGCAACTACATGTGAATCATATTTTTCTTCCAAAATAAGAAAGTGTCCAAAAACTGCTCAAAATGTTTAACTACATGAACATCCAATACACCATATATCAAAATATTTAAGTGAACAAAATATAAGGGGAAAGAATTTGAACATTTGAGCAACAATGTTCATTCCCAAACCGTACACTTTCCAGGTGTGCAGGTAAGATAAGAATGAAACAAACCCCCTATGAAATAAATAAAAAACAAAAATAACAAGTTTTGCTACTTTTCCAGTTCACTATCAGAAGCCCGAAAGCCCTGAACTTGTCCTTAATGTGCCCTCAGTTGTTGACGTGGTTTGACGTAGGTGGTACTGGATTAGAGAGAGGTCTCCAGGCTGTGTAAGGGGCTTCCAGGAGCTGGAGGAAGGATAGTTTTTGCTAGATCTTTGTGGTGATGGTAGCCCCTGTTGTCGGTTGCATTATTGTTCTGATTAGGGGAGGATAAAACTAGAGGCAGTGGGGAAGGAACCGTGTTGCGTTTAGTAGGTGCGTCCTCCTCAGGATCTGTGTCATCGATGAGGGGGATGGCTGGCTCTGAATCCTCGATACGGAACTCTGGGTGGCTCATGAAGTTGTGAATGGAGCTGCGAGACTCTGGAGTCTCCAGGCCTTCGTAAGGGGACATGGTATCCCGGAAAGCATTAACCACACGGATCTGAAGAAAAAACAACAGGTCGGTGAACTCAAAGTGTGAAACAACATGTAACCCTTGATACCACCACCAACAACAATCTCCCCAGTTGGGTGTTTCTTTAAGGGCACAAGAAATCACTTTTTCAAAACAAAGGCATAGCTTGATGACGCTGTGAATGAGTGTGGAACCATGGGAGTTGTTGTCTTCACCTCCACAGCTGCTGGAAAGCAATCAGAAGGACTCGGGTAGAAATTATGTTAAAATTATGAATTACGATGTTTGTCTTTCTTTCTTCAGTTGAAAAGAAATTAAGGTTTTTGAGGAAAACATTCCAGGGTTTTTTCTTCATTTAGTGCACTTTAACAGTTACCAACGGGTTGAAGGTCAAAATTGCAGTTTCATTGCAGCTTCAAAGGGCTCTACATGATCCCAGATGAGAAATAAGGGTCTTATCTAGTGAAACAATCGGTAATTTTATAAAATAAATAAAAATTGATATACTTTTTAACCACAAATGCTTATCTTGCACTAGCTCTGTGATGTGCCACACATTACGTAATCATGTTGGAAAGGTCATGCGTGACGTACACGGAAGTACCGATCCATTGTCTACAAAGCGAACTTGCAAAGACTAAGTGAAACGGCCTTTACAAAAAAAGGTAAAACAACAATGTCGGACGATTTTGAAGTTGGAGGAGAAAATGTTTTCTGCCCTACTGCGGTACTTCTGCCAACATCACGCATGACCTTTCCAACGTGATTACGTAATGCATGGCGCATCACAGAGCAGTGCAAGACGACCATTTTTTTTAGAAAATGACCAATTGTTTCGCTAGAAAAGACCCTTATTCCTCAGCTGGGATCGTGTAGAGCCCTTTAAAGCTAAAATGAAATTTGGACCTTCAACACATTGAACCCTGTTGAAGTCCACTATATAGAGAAAAATCCAGGAATGTTTTCCTCAAAAACCTTAATTTCTTTTCGTCAGAAGAAGGAAAGACATAAACATCTTGGATGACATGGGGGGTAAATTATCAGGAAATTTTACTTCTGAATTTAAAGGTGCCATCAAATTGAAAATGGAGTTTACTTAAGAGTTCAGTACATGATCCATGATATCATGATATTTTTAGTGATATTTGTAAATTGTCTTTCTAAATGTTTCGTTAGCATGTTGCTAATGTACTGTTAAATGTGGTTAAAGTTACCATCGTTTCTTACTGTATTCACGGAGACAAGAGCCGTCGCTATTTTCATTTTTAAACACTTTCAGTCTGTATAATTCATAAACACAACTTCATTCTTTATAAATCTCTCCAGCAGTGTGTCATGTTAGCTTTAGCCACGGAGCACTATCTAACTCATTCAGAATCAATGTAAACATCCAAATAAATACCATACTTACGCGATTAGACATGTTGCATGACAAACACTTTGTAAAGATCCATTTTGAGGGTTTTATTAGCTGTGTGAACTTTGTTTATGCACTGTTTAAGGCAAGCGCGAGCTCCGTGGGTGAGGAGCGTGAGCATTTAAAGGGGCTGCAGCCTAAATCGGCGCATATTTAATGATGCCCCAAAATAGGCAGTTAAAAAAATTTATTTAAAAAAATCTATGGGGTATTTTGAGCTGAAACTTCACAGACACATTCAGGGGACACCTTAGACTTATATTACATATTTTCAAAAAGACATTCTACGGCACCTTTAACTAATCCTTGAACTAAACATTACTGAGGTATGAAGCAGGGCGGACCAAGAGACGCGGGAGTCCAGCGGAGCTGTTATTATGCTTTTGCTGCAGTTGGCTGCTGCCGTTCTATTTGTTGTGTATATGGGGTAACGCAGCACGGTTTTACATGGTTAAAACAGTCATACTAAATACATTTGAGTGTGTTGAAAGTTATAATGTTACTGCGTTCGCTCAGTGGTTGGTATAAGAGACTTGTTGCACTTTGCAGTAATCTAGATCAATATTAGAATGTCATATTAATAAAAACTGGATGACTTGTGTTGCTAAATGACATGCAATTAATTTATAAAAAATCTCTCTCTGATTATGCAATGTTAGCCACTTGACAAAATAGTGTTGTCTCTGAGGCATGGTAAAAACATGGTACTTGTGGTAAATCAAGAAATCAAGCGATTCAAACAGTAAGACTAACCGTGTTGAGCTATATAACAATGATTGGATTTCTGTTGATATATGTATGCAAACAGTTGCTCACATGTCTAATAAAATGCATTATATATTAAAGCGACTTTGGTGTTTCCATGGTTTCTACGAAAGTAAAACCAGAAATCGAGAGTAAAGCGGATATGACGTTATTGACAGGTGAGGAAATGACATGGTCCATGTCCTGGTTAAAAATGCTAATTTCTATGTATTTAAACATTGTTGGAAATTGTTGGATAATGTAAGTACACAATTCAACAAAATATATAACATTGTTCTAGTGGTTTTTGGATTTTTAAATGTAAAAATCTTACATATTTTGTCTTTAACCAAGGACACTGATTTTTTCAAATTTTAGAAAGAAGTCTCTTATGCTCACCAAGGCTGCATTTATTTGATCAAGAATATAATAAAACACTAATGTTGTGAAATATACTATTTTAATATAATTTAAAATGCAATTTATTCCTGTGAGGGCAAAACTACATCCTGGGACATAAAAGTTGAAGAAACATCCATTGATAAAAAACAATCAAGGAGTGAAAACTTCATTCAGTACCTGTGTCTGAATTCTGTTGAGACCCCGACACCACAAAACCTGCCCTCTTCTCAGCTCCATCTCAGCATGGTCGATTTCATCCAGGTCTTCCATCTCCTCCAGCTCATCTTCAGGTATCTCCTCCTTCTGGGTGCCATGACCTGCTGTCATCAGGAACTTCAGGCGACTTGTGGGAATGGTGGTAATAAACTGTGGGTCAGAGGAAAACAATACATTCCAACCATATCAAACTTCTGCAGGATTTCCTGTATAGTGATTGATTGGTTGTATTGTACATGTATAGTTTCTTTAAGAAAAATTAAAAGTCAGCAGGAGTTTAAATGCTTTTAAAGGCCTACCTGCCCCCAAAGAAGAGAGCCAAAACCAAGGAAGACACACCACATCCACTGCTCAACAGAGAGACCTACACAGCTAAAAGGCTTCCCTCCAAACTGCACGATAACGATCTAAAAAACGAAACCATGTTGGGATTCAGAACAATTGTTGATAATTGACACAGGCTTATAGAGATTAAAATATGACGTACCTGGATAACAAAGGTCCCAAATACGATGGTACAGAAGATCATGTTTTTGAAGATGCCCTCAAAAACGTTTCTCTCACCGTGGATCTTTCGAGCGTTAATCTCGTTGAAGAGCTGCATCATTACGAAGGTGTTGAAGACGATGGTGTAGTGCTCTGAAGGAGGAGCGTGAAGAGGAGCGTTCCTGCCGCTGTCAATGTCAAAGATCTGCTCACCTGTGAGAAAGGTAAAGTCAGAGATATATTTGCCGGTGTACTCTGATAGGATGCTCTAAATATTTCTGGATGATACTCACCGGCAAACAGCAGTGTGAAGATGATGGTTAGCTGATATACGGCATGTCCGAGGATGTTCTTCATCATGGTGCGGGAAATAAGAGGCTTGTTGCGGCCGTACGGTTTGCGCAACAATAAAGCCTCAGTGGGAGGCTCCGTTGCTAGAGCTAGTGACGCAAACGTGTCCATGATTAAATTCACCCACAGCATCTGAACAGCTTTGAGAGGGGAGTCCTGTGTACAAAAAGCAAAAAGTTAAAGGGAAAGAATGAGGTGGCACAAGATAGACAGAAGAAAGAGGAAGCAGTACTCTGACCTGTGTAATACAGGCTCCAGTGAACGCCACAATGACAGCCACCACGTTAACGGTCAGCTGAAACTGAAGGAACTTGGAGATACTATCATAGACGTTCCTCCCCCACATCACTGCCTTCACAATGCTGCTGAAGTTATCATCTGTCAGGATAATGTCTGATGCTTCTTTGGCCACATCTGTACCAGCAATGCCCTGAAGATGACAGCAGAATGTCAAAATGTATTCATTCACTCAACATTCATTCCTTTTCCATCTAAGTATGTTGATTCTAATCTTGCGATACTGCATTAAAAATGCGGGACAGAAACACTAAAGGTGTGGACTCATCGCTCAACAAAATTTTGCTGACAAAATCCAGTCATTTCAATAGCGATCCATGCAATCAGGAGTTTCACATGAGGCCAAAAAATTCCCTACACAGATTTAGTTCATGTTCAAGTTGGTCAATTGCTGTGTTCACTGTCAGATAAAGACCTTTTTTGCTAATTTGACCACACACATAATTTGACCTATTATACCCCTTTTCACAAGATGTAATATAAGTCTCTGGTGTCCCCAGAATGTGTCTGTGAAATTTCAGCTAAAAATACCCCATAGATCATTTATTACAGCTTGTCAAATTTGCCCCTTTTTGGGTGTGAGGAAAAACATGCTGTTTTTGTGTATCCCTTTAAATGCAAATGAGCTGCCCGCTTTCCAAAAGCTTTAACAGCTCACACTTCGGTTGCTCGACAACAACAAAGCTGGAGAATCTCACGCAGCCAGAATGAGGATTGTCAGTAACGGTGTTCAGCCTCACATTGTTCAAACTGGAGTCGGACACTGATGGAGAGATTCAGAAAGAAGTTACAACTTTTAGAATGCAAATGGATGTTTCTGAATGGTTAGAGGATGAATTTATGTAGTTGCTGTGGAGTTGATTCAACTCATCGACTAGCATGTGCCGTCATGTTAATCTTTTGTGCAAAACCCGTATGGATGCCCACATCTGTTTACCTGTTTGGTAAACAGAGCCATACACACCAGGCTAACGTTTATGATTGCTATAAAATGCTGTGAATGATCTAATATTTTTTCCAAAATATCGCTCGGACAGAAATGCTTGAGCTTGCCAGGGTCAACTTGTAGGCTATCCAAGCTAACAAGTTAACTGTTGTTGTCTGTGCAGCAAACAACAGAACAGTTAGCATGCTTTGCTCAAACTTTTGCCACGGTCTAAGAATTGGTACACCGTTTTTGCTCGCAAAAACAAAATGGCGGCGCAGTGGGTGGAAATGTGCAGATTAAGGGGTGGGAATATTATAATAAGATCCCCTTCCTACATCACAAGGGGACAAAATCTGAGCAGCTCATTTTTTCACATACTTGCAGAGAAAGGCTTGCCAAAACAAAGTTACTGGGTTGTCCTTTTTCAGATGCACCCGGGATCTGATTATAGCACTTAAACATGGAAAAAGTCAGATTTTCATGATATGTCCACTTTAAGATAAAATGTATTTACTATATTTTGATTTTATAATATTTATTTATAACTACTGGGGAATTTTCATTTGTGCTAATTTCCCTATAAGTAACCATTTTGTTCTTTTGAACACATGTGATGAAACGCTGCTTCATTTGCTCATTGTTTTTGCAATATTCAGATTATATTCACAACATGGATTGAAACACAGAGAGATTGTTTCTTCTTTCATTTGTCATAACTTCAATATTCATGTGCAATTGTTTGGTCTGTCACAGTGATGTGCTAATAAGTTGTTTAAATATAAAAAATCATACCATTGCAAATCCAACATCAGCTTTTTTTAGTGCAGGGCCATCGTTGGTTCCGTCTCCAGTGACAGCAACTACTTGTCTCTGTTCAACAACGGTGCTATCGATTATACCTTGAAGAAACAGCAAAACATTTCAAATGCAGTCCGATTGTAATATACACCACAAGTATTAGCAACAGTCCTGTTTACCTTTGACCAGTGTATGCTTATCAGTTGGAGAAGATCTTGCAAGTACGCGCAGTTTGGGCCAGACCTTGTCCAGGCGCTCCTGCTCAATCTGAAAAGACGACGAGGCCTTTAATATCAACCTTTTATTTGAATGAAAAATTATCAAGAACTTTTTTTGGACCAGCTCACCTCTCCCAGTTCATTGCGTATCCGCCTGTTAAACTCTTTGCCTTCAATGCACAAGAAGTCGTCACCGGTATGGAGAATGCCACACTTGATTGCAATAGCTCGAGCGGTGTTAATGTTGTCCCCTGTGACCATACGCACAGTGATGCCTGCTCGCTGACACTTCTTAATAGCATCTGGGACCTGTGGAGATTATACCACCTGGGGGTTAGGTGTCAACAAGTACATGCTGACTTACAGTAATGAGCACTTCAGCACGTCTGAATGTGGATGGAATAGGATTAAAGGCCATGTGAGAAATTACCTCTGGCCGAACAGGGTCCTCAATGCCCACCACACAAATGCAGGTGAGTCCAGTCAGGATATCTGCCTCATTATCCCAATCAGGCTCCCCGTCTGAAATAGGGAAGTCCCTGTAGGCAAGGCAGATGGTCCTCAATCCCTCAGAGGCCATGGGTTCAATCACTTGTTTGACCACGTCATCCCGATCAGTGGGCCTGAAGTTTCTGGCATCGCCATTGCTTGACAGGACTTTACAGCACCTGGGGAAACGTTGTACGTTAATGAAACAAGTACGTAGTCTCGCTTTAAAAAGCAATTAGTATTACTAAGCTTTCATTTGTAACAATATAAATGTATTTACAGTCATTTTTGATCCATTTATTGCATTCTAGGAAAATAGAAGTGTTGATTTCTTTAAAAACATAAAAATGTCTAAAGCTGCACTCACATTTACTGTTGCTTGGTGAAATTTAGCAGGTGAAATTCAGTCATTTAAAGAGGAATGTGAAACATTTCCCCATGCAAATATCATATCAAGTTTTATTTATGTGAATTCGCCATGTTCCCCAACAGAAAGCTGCTTGGCTTGAAAGTGACTTTTGCCTTTTTTGCCAGTTAAATTTGGCTAACATTTTGGTAATGTGACTGTGTCTTTAGTGTTTCCAAACTATTAAATGCTCTGTCTCTTCCAGAAAACTGGAACAAAAATACTGATGACTCATTCTGAACTACCCAGATTTTTGTCCAATCAAATTCTCTATTGAATGAGAATGTCCCTCCCCCTAATAATACCACCTGTTACCATCTAGCAAGTAGCAAATAATCACAAAATCTGAAATATTAAATGCGTACTTACTTCTTCAGGAGGATTTCTGATGCTCCTTTGCTAAACATGCGGTAACTTCCATCTTGATTTTTAAGGACTGTACTCATGGATTTCCTGACTGAGTTAAATGTGTATACTTTGAACAGTTTTTCCTCAGGATATTCACAGCGAATGGTTTGGTAATCTCTCCGTAAATCAGTGGTAAACCCTAGCAAGGCACATTCAGTTTTGTTCCCAACTTGTCGCGGCAGACCACCCTCTTTCTCAGCAGTCTAGACAGAAAAAAGGGTTTATACAAATCATGAAACCAAGTCTAATCTTTAAAAAAATGTATTATACACACACACGCACACACACACACACATATACATATATATATATATATATATATATATATATATATACAGTGGGTACGGAAAGTATTCAGACCCCCTTATATTTTTCACTCTTTGTTATATTTCAGCCATTTGCTAAAATCATTTAAGTTCATTTTTTTCCTCATTAATGTACACACAGCACCCCATATTGACAGAAAAACACAGAATTGTTGACATTTTTGCAGATTTATTAAAAAAGAAAAACTGAAATATCACATGGTCCGAAGTATTCAGACCCTTTGCTGAGACACTCATATATTTAACTCAGGTGCTGTCTATTTCTTCTGATCATCCTTGAGATGGTTCTACACCTTCATTTGAGTCCAGCTGTGTTTGATTATACTGATTGGACTTGATTAGGAAAGCCACACACCTGTCTATATAAGACCTTACAGCTCACAGTGCATGTCAGAGCAAATGAGAATCATGAGGTCAAAGGAACTGCCTGAAGAGCTCAGAGACAGAATTGTGGCAAGGCACAGATCTGGCCAAAGTTACAACAAAATTTCTGCTGCACTTAAGGTTCCTAAGAGCACAGTGGCCTCCATAATCCTTAAATGGAAGACGTTTGGGATGACCAGAACCCTTCCTAGAGCTGGCCATCCAGCCAAACTGAGCTATCGGGGGAGAAGAGCCTTGGTGAGAGAGGTAAAGAAGAACCCAAAGATCACTGTGGCTGAGCTCCAGAGATGCAGTCAGGAGATTGGAGAAAGTTGCAGAAAGTCAACCATCACTGCAGCCCTCCACCAGTCGGGGCTTTATGGCAGAGTGGCCCGACGGAAGCCTCTCCTCAGTGCAAGACACATGAAAGCCTGCATGGAGTTTGCCAAGATGGTGAGAAATAAGATTCTCTGGTCTGATGAGACCAAGATAGAACGTTTTGGCCTTAATTCTAAGTGGTATGTGTGGAGAAAACCAGGCACTGCTCATCACCTGTCCAATACAGTCCCAACAGTGAAGCATGGTGGTGGCAGCATCATGCTATGGGGTGTTTTTCAGCTGCAGGGACAGGAAGACTGGTTGCAATCGAGGGAAAGAGGAATGCGGCCAAGTACAGGGATGTCCTGGACAAAAACCTTCTCCAGAGTGCTCAGGACCTCAGACTGGGCCGAAGGTTTACCTTCCAACAAGACAATGACCCTAAGCACACAGCTAAAATAACGAAGGAGTGGCTTCACAACAACTCCGTGACTGTATATAACAAAGAGTGAAAAATTTAAGGAGGTCTGAATACTTTCCGTAACCACTGTGTATATATATATATATAAAATGTCTATAGACAAACATGAATTAGAAATAAAGGTTATGACATAAAATGCAGCAATTAATTAAGTATAGTATTAAGTATAGAAACTTGTGGAGTTCCTTCAGCTCATGTGTTGATGCCATTAAATTTAAAACCGGGCATAATTAAAGTCTCTCAAATTTCTATACTAATAATATAATTTGTAATGAAAAAAATATGCAAATTAAAAGAATTTCTCCTGTGGTCACATGTTTTAGATCCCACTGTTTATTTAAAAGCATTTTGATGATAGTTGCTGTGCTTTTGTCTCTCACACAAACACACATTCATACAAAATATTTTTGTTTCTTACCATTATTTTTGAAGTATATGCACAGTTAACACTGATGCCTGTGATGAGCAGATTCAAGATGTTGCCAGGAATCATATCAGGTTCTGGGACCTTCCTGTAGTGTCTGTCTCCAATATACACCTGAACCACTGTCATTCTATTCATGGTAAGGGTGCCCGTTTTATCAGAGCAAATCGCAGTGGCATTGCCCATCGTCTCACAAGCGTCCAGATGTCTCACCAGGTTGTTGTCCTTCATCATTTTCTACAGGGAATGACATAGATGACTTTACTACAGTACCTATCTTTTGTATGTACAAGTTTGTCATTAAAGTTGCAAAACATGAACCACATACTTTCACAGAATAGGCCAATGAGATGGTGACGGCAAGGGGTAAACCTTCAGGCACGGCAACAACTAGCACAGTGACACCAATGATGAAGAACTTGACAAAGAACTGGATGTAGATGGGAGTGCAGTCTTTGATCCACGGAAGCCCCTGGATCCAGAAAGTGTCCACCACAAAGAACACTATAAGAATAAGGACTGTGATGGCCGACATAAAGAGACCTGGTAAAAAAAAAACACATCACCTTTCTTGTAAGTTTTGAAACAAGGCAACACATTTTTGCACAATTGGACCAATCTTTTTATCTTGCAAATTTTCAAAAATCAAAGATTTATGTTTTTTTACCTGCTTTCCCAATTTGTACAGCTAGCTTAGTAAGCTTCCCTTGAAGTACCGATTTCTCTTTCTTTGGTATCTTGGTTTTTTTCTCATCTTCTGTTCCATCATCACTGTTGAGGGGCTCCATCTCCACTGTGCCTCCATCTTTCTCTGAATTTGAGCAAAAACCAAAGAGTGTTGTTTAAAACTATGCTATCTCTATGCAAGTGCATGTATCAAACTGTTACTGAACTAAAATAATTTTTCATTTAACATAAAAATGTGTTTCAGTGAAGTCAAGTTTACTAAACCTGAATACATCGCGTTATTCTTAATAGCTTCTTAATGCAACAGCATGTTTGCTTTTTTACAGTGAGTGTTTATTAACTTTTTTATTTTAATATATATTTTGTTTTATGTAATTTATTCCTGTAATCAATGCTGAATTTTCACCATCATTACTCCAGTCTTCAGTGTCACATGATCCTTCAGAAATCATTCTAATATGCTGATTTGTTGCTCAAGAAACATTTCCTATTATTATCAATGTTGAAAACTGCTTAATATCTTTGTGGAAACTGTAACACATTGTTTACTGAGGAGATCTACATTATGTGTCTGCCTGTATGTGTTTGTATGTGGACAAGAGAAAAAAGTAAAGCTGTAAGGCCAAAGACCCTAATCTTCTTACTGCTAATCAGCATGAAAAGAGTGAAGAGCACAATTAGATACTAGCTTCAACCATATGTTCACACGATATTCTTGTACACTCAATACATAAGGAAGAAAAACACACACACACTTCGTGCCAAAAAGAGCAACTACAGACTGAACTATGTCAGTGACTGCTACTTCCTGTAGCGAATCTTCCTGTAGTGGTTCTCAACTGGTTTTGTTATACAAAAGTAACAAAAAATATCAAACATTAAAATTTGTAAATATTATCACTGTATAGGCCCATCAAAATGACTAATTTGACTAAATTTATCAAAATGGCAATTGAATATGAACAAAAAAATACTGTTTCATTGGTTTGATTGATCAACAACAAAAGATATAGGAAGAGATTTTATTATTTGTATTTAGCATTGTTTTTCCCTGCTGTCAAAATCCACAACTCATCAGAACCGATCTGTGGCATATTTACGTCACGAACCACCAGCTGAGAACCACTGAGCTAAAGGAAATGCTATGATACATAACTGCAGCACTATGTGCTGATACACACCTTTCTTTTTATCTGTTGCATCTGGCTTTTTGTCTGTTGAAAAGTGAGATGGATCAATCACATATTTGTGATATTTATAGACAGTGTTGGGGGTAACGCATTACAAGTAACTTGAGTTATGTAATCAGATTACTTTTTCAAGTAACTAGTAAAGTAACGCATTACTTTTTCAATTTACAACAAAATATCGAAGTTACTTTTTTACATTGACTGACAGCTCTTCTGTCCCCATGTTGAGAGAAATAAAGTGCAGAGGTGTGCTGTGTGAACATGATGTTATTGTAGTTCTACACTAAATGTGAACATGCATTTACTCATCTCACTTGCACAAAAACATTCAGTATTCCTCAAAACGAATAAAAACAGTGAAATGCAATCTCAAAATTTTATGCAAACCTGTAATAATTAACTATATTAAATTACACAAATACACTTTATGTATTTAATCTCACTTTATAAGCCAATGTCTGTGCTGCTGACCTTTAATGATCCAATTCAACCAGAACCAAATAAGCAAAAATTATGGTGTGTTCAAGTCATGTCGGAAAGATCGTATTTACGAGCAGAACCGACATGAACGCCACCACAATGTCGTAAATACCAGTGGGAAGCTCGTAATTTTCTTTAAGCTCCGATCTGTACGAGTTGGGGGCGTGTCAGTCAGAAACATAGCGAAATACCAAAATACTTACAGGTATTTAGCAGTGACATTGTCAGGCTTTTCTATTTACAACGAAGTAAGCTGATTACCAGCAAAAAAAAAAAAAAAAAAAAAACATAACATGACAGAATGTAATATGTAACAATAAAGTTTACAATGGCTTCATAAATTAATTAAAAAACATACAACTAATGCACATTCTTTGCTCTACATTTTCTAGAATTGTTATTTTGTGTAATTAATTTAGAGAAGGCACACCACCATCATACTCCGACAAAAGTGACTTGAACGCACCAACCGTCGTACACACGACTTCCCACCTCGTAAATACAAACTTCCCAGGAGGACTTGAACGCACCATTACTTTAGAGTAGATTTAGAAATAAGAGTGTTGAACTTCCTTCTCCTGTATCTTATTCTTCTTTAATCCAGAATGGCAGCACATCTGAAAGGTTTGTTTGAGTTGCGCCCTCTACTGTACAGGCATAAATATGCGTTTCTAATAATATAACTTTAAAAACAAACATACAAGCCCAGCCCAGGTGAGAAAAAGTAACGCAAAAGTAATGTAACACATTACTTTTCATAAAAAGTAACTAAGTAACGCAATTACCTACTTTTTAGTGAGTAACGAAATATTGTAATGCATTACTTTTAAAAGTAACTTTCCCCAACACTGTTTATAGATACAGATCATTTAGAGATGATGTGAGATTTTAGCCACGTATGTTTAAAATTATGAATCTACACAGTTCCTGGCCAAATTTACTAAAGTTTAATTTGGAAGTGGGTGGGGGACCTAAACTTGGTTAGAAAAGAATCAATACTTATTTTTGAAATGCATTTCAGAAACTCAACTTGAGCAACATACTTTTCTTTTTTTCTTTCTTCTCCTTCTTCTTCCTCTCTTTTTCTTTCTTTCTCTCCTCCTTCTCCCTCTTTTTCTCCTCCTTCTCCTTCTTTTTCCTCTCCTTCTCTTTTTTTTTCTCCTCATTGTCATCATCATCATCATCATCTCCGCCTCCGAGCAGAGTGAAGATGATACCCGTCTGAGAGTTCACCCCCACTGCAGTGACCAGCATTTTTCCGGAGCCCTCCATGACATGCGTGCCTGAGCAAACAGGGTAGAAATGGTCATGTAACCTGTATGGCAAAATTCTTGACCTTTTGAGTTTTACAATTATTGACACTTCAAGAAAAGCAGAGGAAAAACCTGAAAGCAGCATGGGGTCTTTGTCCAGGGTTTTTTTCACATGGTCTGACTCTCCAGTGAGGGAGCTCTCATCAATTTTTAGATCGTTGCCTTGGATAAGTACACCATCAGCAGGAAGGAGGTCACCTGTTAGCACAAATGACAGATGGTGTCATCTGAGACACAACAGACAGATGTTTGCATCGCAAGCCAAAAGAAAGGTTTTAATCGAGCAAGGCCAATGCCAACCAAAAAACAAGGACAAAAAAATGCATTACTTTTTAAAGGAATAGTTTAGACTGCCATTTTAACATTACTTTTTAAAGGAATAGTTCATTCAAAAAGATGATTTTTTTTCATCTGTTGTTCCAAACCAGTATGCAGCCTTTTTCCCTTCATACAGCTGTTTCCCATACAACGACAGTTCGTATCATTGCTGAAATAAGACCCATAAAAGAACCACAAAAACAGTTCATATGACTGAAGTAATAAGTCTGTGTGAGAATCAAGCCGAAATTTAAAGTCATTCACTGATAATCTTGACTTCTCTTGAATCTTTCATCTAGCACTTTTACATGCAAAATAAAAAAAATGTTTTTTGTCCTTTTTTGGTCACCATAAACTGTTACTTTATGGCAAGAGCTGTATAACCATTCTTCAAAAATTTTCAAAAAGTTTAAAGCAACACATGGGTTGAGTAAATAATGACAGAATTTTAATTTTCAGCTGAAATCCAAAAATATCCAGAAATAAATTGTCAAATATAAAATAAAAACAGCTTTGAATCTCAAGGGACACCGTAATTTTACCATATTTTACTTGTGCGATGTCTCCAACCACAATCTCGGATACAGGAATCTGAACGACTTGACCGCCTCGGAGCACAGTAAACCTCTGTTCTTGTTCGATGCGGCTCTGCAGTCCGCGGAATTGTTTTTCTTTGCTCCAATCGTTGAATGCCGTGACAAGAACCACACAAACGACGGACAAGAGGATGGCTGCACCCTCAATCCAGCCCGCCTCTGCCTCACCCTCGTCCTCCGCTCCTCCAGCCGCCCTACCACAGTCTGCACCAATGTGAAAGTAACTGTCAGAAATAGCTACTATGGCAATATAAGTCTTAGATTATATAAAAGACTTATTTTGAACTTTCTATTCATCAAGGAATAATCAAATATTTATCACTGTTTCTTACAAAAATATTAACTGTTATCATAAGAAATGTTTCTTAAAGGGTTATTTCACCCAAAATTGAAAATAATGTAATTTATTACTCACCCTCATGTCGTAAGACCCGTAAGACCTTCATTCATCTTCGGAACACAAATTGAGATATTTTTGATGAAATCTGATGGCTCAGTGAGGCCTGCATAGGGAGCAATGACATTTCCTCTCTCAAGATCCATTAATGTACTAAAACACATCTAAATCAGTTCATGGGAGTACAGTGGTTCAATATTAATATTATAAAGCGACTAGAACACATTTTGTGTGCCAAAAAAACAAAATAGCGACTTATTTAGTGATGGACGATTTCAGGAAGATTCTGAGCATTATGAATCTTCTGTATCGAATCAGCGATTCGGAGCGCCAAAGTCACGTGATTTCAGTAGTTTGGTGGGTTGACACACAATCTGAATCATGATTCGACATAAAAGATTCATAACGCTCCGAAGTTTCCTAAAGCAGTGTTTTGAAATCGGCCATCACTATATAAGTCATTATTTTGTTTTTTTGGCGCTCCAAAAATATTCTCGTCGCTTTATAATATTAATATTGAGCCACTGTACTCACATGAACTGATTTAAATATGTTTTTAGTACCTTTATGGATCTTGAGAGAGGAAATGTCATTGCTGGCTATGGAGGCCTCACTGAGCCATCGGATTTCATCAAAAATATCTTAATTTGTGTTCCAAAGATGAACGAAGGTCTTACAGATGTGGAACGACATGAGGGTGAGTAATAAATGACATTATTTTCATTTTTGGTTGAACTAACCCTTTAAGCAGCAAATCAGCATATTAAAATTATTTCTGAAGGATCATGTGACACTGAAGACTGGAGTAATGATGCTGAAAATTCATCACAGGAATCAATTAAAATAGAAAACAGTTATTTTAAATTGTAACAATATTTCACAATATTACTGTTTTTACTGTATTTTACTCTTGATACAATAAATGCAGATTATGCGAGCATAATAGACCTCTTTCAAAACATTAAAAAATCTTACAGACTTCAAACTTTTGCTTGGTAGTGTATATAAATCTGAAGTGTTAATTTAGGAGATAGAGGTTATTTCAGGTTCTTTAGTTGTATGTGCAGCATAAGCAGGGTTCAACTTTAACATTAAGAGCACAAACATGCAAGAATATAATTTATACTGACCCATTTTATTCAAATAAAAATAATGCAACATACATGGGGCCAGATTTACCAATTGCTTGCACCAGCGCAAAACCTCTTTTGCCTTTAAAAAACTACTTAGTGAAAAGTTATCAATGAAAAGGCACAGTTATTTTTGTGGTTGACCTTATTGCATATGCATTTGTAGGACTTTCCCTTTCAGACGCAATATTTATGGGAGGAGAGTATTCAAATGAATTAAGCAAAATGTGATTTACTAAGGTTTGTGATAATCAAATTTACTGGTATTTGCGCGATTATTTAAAGTATGTCTTAACCCATTCTGTGCCTGTGTTGTTAGTAGACCCTATGTGAATTTGCGCTGCCCTTGATAGTCTGTGTTGGTCATTATTGGAAATGATCTCGCTTAGTCTGTGTCAGTAAATCACCTGTAGAACTTTCCACTTCCATTGGTGCTTTTACGGGATTGTGGTCTCACTTTAATTTGCCCTGTTTAGTAAATCTGGCCCATGGCAGGCGATTTCATGGAAGGCAAAATGTCATTTTTCTATCTTGTTTATAAGTACTGGATGCCCTGCTGAAAATCCAGCATTGCTGTTCACCAATATAGGGTAAGTTTTGCATGATGGTACCAGGACCAGCTACAACAGCTCAGTTTTAATTGAGAACAGCATGACTCTGCTGGTTCACTAGACCAGCACTAACCAGCATAAACCAGCCTGGACCAAAATGGAGTTTATGCTAGATTTTTCAGCAGGGTATGCAGGACTTTACTGCTAAATGCAGAGCAGGGCTCAGGAAAAGTATTATTTGCTAAAACCAGAAGCCCTGGGTGAGCCGAATACATAATAGCACTATAGCACATCACCTTCAGGCCATGTTACAATTTCAAATTCATTGTTATTCCAGAGGACCACTGAGCAAGAGAAACAGAGACATATTATTCATAGCAAGCTTAAAAGCCCTACGATACTCACATTCTCTCTCGGCATCAGGAGGTTTATAGAAAGAAAGGCCTAAGGATATTATGGCTGCAACTTCCAAAATAATTAGTGTCACATCCTGCAATGCTTCCCACACCAATTGAAGGAATGTTTTGGGCTTTTTAGGTGGTATAAAGTTCTTTCCAAATTCTTCTTTTCTTCTTGCAATGTCATCAGCATGACCACTTAATCCTAAACAAAGAGAAAGGGCAGAATGACATTACTATTGCATTACTATTATTTTAAGAGCAAATAACCACAACAAATACTGCACCAATTTATTTTACCTAATAAGATTATGGTTCTGAATGTAAAAATATCATACCGCCATTACAGTCAAGATGATTTTCTAATTGCATAATTTAACACCCTTGCCTTGTTCAAAGATGAGGAGATTTCGTAGGGGTTTCTTGGTAAGATAATGTTTGAATTAGATATGACTTTAAATGACCTAAACATCTATAAATCACACCTATAGCTACGTTCACACAGTCCAAATCTGATTATTTGTGTATCTGATTGGAATCTGATCAAAAATGATTCACTGTCCACATTCAGAATCAAATTTGTGTCCCATGCCGCTCTTTCGTTTTCAGGAATATCTGCATTGGTTTCTATGGCAATGTTGCATTGGTAAGTATAAGGCATGGCAAAAAAACTACAACAATCACATCGTGGAGGGGTTTGCAATACAGATGTTGTCTTATTTACAGCATGACAATATGTAGCCGCAGCGGCAGAAACGTAAAAGGCCGGTATGTGCGACTTTATTACGTGATGTCATCATCTCCTATATTGTCTATAAACACATTTGATGTTTACATTTTACGTGCCGTGAGAAAGTCACATAAACCATGCTAAATCCAAATGAAATGGACTTCAAGAAATGTGATTTGAATAGGATTTCAAACCACATATAAATGTAGCTCAAAAAAAGGATTTGTAAAAATCGCATTTTATGTGATTTTTTACTTTTCACACTTGCTAAATCTGATTGAATATGCACAAAAATCAGATTTGAACTGAGAGTTTGCAATTTTACATTTAAAAACATGTTGAAAAATGACAGATGTTTCGATCTGAAAGAATAAGTCAATCCTCAAACTTGACTAAGACTTATTCTAGTTCTTTTTTTAAAATGCTGTAGAAATTGAATTGGATTTGGAGAGGGTTTTTATTTTTTTGTTTTGTATTTCATTTTAAACATAATGGATTTTGAAAAAAATCAAGATTTCCATCCCCTACGCAAGCAAGAGCACAGCCTGAACACTAACACGGTGTAATCCCTCCCCTCCTTCCTTTGCTCAATTACAAAATGCTAGTCCTCTGCCCCCTCAAAGGTTTACCACTGTTGGCAAGGGCAAAAATGAATGTAAACCCCATGCAGCAGAGCAGCGGCCAGTGAGATTAGCGTAAAGCGGAGCAATGAAGAGCCTGCCTCGGTTTGAGGTGAGTGGGATTACATGAGGTAAATTGATCTGGTCCCACCTGTCACAACTACAACTGTCTGTTATGGCTCATGACAGAGCTAAATATGTCAGCAAAGAGTGGTAAGCCAGTGTAAATCAAGCCAGAAAATATAAGACTTAATAAAACCCATAATCGAGATCAGATTGTTACAAGAGCGTCTTTCAAAACAGACAGACTGTGTATTTATAATGCACATAAAAATCTTAAATGAAAGAATCACAAGAGCAGCAGTGTGTTACCATATTTCTCTGGAATTATCAAGGGATACATAAGCTTATCATGGTGTTAGACAAATGATTGGAGTTGAGTTTGTTGAAATAATTTGTAGACGGATTGGTCTAAACTAGAAGCACAGAAGGAGATGAATAAAAAGGTGAAATGTGCAAAAAGAGGAACTGTAAAATCCAAGACGACATGGTCACTTTGATAACATGACGATTAAAGGTGATAAAGAGGATTTTTTCATCGACTGAGAATCCAAAGACAGTTACTGAGTTTTTTAAATGAGCGCATGCGTAAGAACAACCCCCCTGCTTTGAAGGAACGCCTCCCAAAACTCGTAAACACTCGTATTGGAACACCAGTGTTTACCACCGGCATTCGCTGTGTCGTGTTAGTGGATTCATTATGTCGGACTCACCGCAGGTAACTCATAATCTGCAGTTGTTACTCCTGTCTCCGGACAAAAACATTGCATGCGGCGCCTGTGGAGTGTGGAAAGTTACTGGAGCGCGCAGCCGCGCACGTCTCTCACAAGGAACGTCATGGCAGTGATTGACAAGCCAGAGGGCCAATATTAATTAGGTCACGAGGTAGGGCCTTAAAAACATCAGCCAATCGTTTACGCGATCACACAGATGGTGTATATTAATATTATTCCTTTCAGTGCACCTAATAAATAGTCTTTTATCAGTTAGTAATATTGCAAAAATGTATAAAACAAAACATCCTCTTTAGCACCTTTAAGTGACAAATGCAGGCTGCCACTTGCTAAGTAAGAAAGGCAATAATGTCCAGTGGATAAACATCTTTTAATTGACTGACAAATAATAACAAGTAATGCACGGCAGGCTAATAAAACTTTTTAAATACTGTTATTCATTTTAGCTTTGATTCTTAAACAGGGGAACTTAGACACTTAGAAAGCAGAAATAATGACTAAAAATATTAGGGCTGTCAATCATTTAAAAATATCATTAACACTTACAAAAAGCTCCCATTAGTTAGCGCATTAACTTCCATTAATTAACAATGAGCAATGCATTTGTTACAAGTATCTTTGTAAACTTTAAATAAAAATACATAAAAGTTCATTAAATAATATAAATAACAGATACAACTTTTGATTTTAATAATGTATTAGTATATTAGGTTGTGCTCGTGCTGCCAAAAACAATATTACTGTCCTCACTAATGCACAACATCATTCTGTTTATTCAAAGCATGCCACTTTAAATGCTCAAGCTCTTTAAAACAGGATAGATTCTGGTTGGTTGTCAATGCTTTTATCGTTCATCAAAAAATCGTTCTGAAAGTGATTCCACCAATATCATTTCTCTCTACCGATATTGTTATAGTTGAGGTGTGGACTCTGCTATTCTTTTATATTTGGAACCACTTTTAAAACTATATTTTTATAGTTATCGTTCTTGGTGTGAATAGACCTTTAGACTGAAAAAATGGAATATATTGGAGTAAACTACATGTGCTTGATAAAAATAGGCATGATTAGCAACTGGCTGCATACTTTTAAAGGCAGAGCTTGGAGCATGCGGATGAACTATGTACCTCGATTATGGGCTCCATTTTTGCTCCATCCTCCAACGGAGATGCTGAGAGATTTTTAAAAAGCTCAAATATTGTCCTTAATGAAAGCTACAGTGCTACGCACATAAGCAAATTGAAAAAGATGTCTGAAACGTCTAATTGCTAATTAGTTATTTAGCTGACGCATTTATCCAAAGCGATTACAGTACACTTGTAAAAGAAACAGTCTTCCTGGAATCGCCTGAGGTTAAATGACTTGCACAAGAGCGAAATGGTGAGAGGTCATGGATCAACCCTTGTGAAGTCTGAACATTCATCCTTTGCTCAGCTCAGATCTATAGTATAACCACCAGACTAAATCAGCCTCAGTGTCATTAAACCATTTGGTAGAATAAGACATGTGGCTCAGCAGAGCTGAAAGTGATGTTTTTCCTAGGTATGCATTTGCACAGAGATTTTTTAAATGTATCGGTATCAGTTGATATTGGATTTAATTTAATTGTGCATGCTTATTTCCTCTGCACTGTAAAAAACTATATCAGTAAGTCATGACAACTTGTTTTTTTTCATTACTTTAACCAAAGTCCCTTTTAAGACAAGTCATTTCACTCGGCGGCCATCTTTGAAACGCCTCTCGGGCATCCTGGGCATCATGCAGCTCTTTGAATGGGGAAACCTCAGATTCTCCAAAACTGTTCGTCAACCTTACGATTAAATTTCATATTTGAAACCACCAATGAAATCTAACAACAACCGACTCATAAATTTAGTTTCTAAACGCTCGAATCATGACAAAAAAAGTTTTTTTTTTCAGGCTGGATCAAGCTAATGCGCATGCGCAGACCTAAATGCGCGTCTCTTCGGAGGCACGCGTCTGACTGTTTCTATAGAAACCGGTGATTCTAACCTATGATTCTAGCGGCCGCTGAAGTGACGCGATGACTTTACCAGTCGGCGATTGGCTCTTGGCTTTAGAAGGCGGGACTTATTCCGCCTTATTGCGCGTTACACTTTCTCCCATTCAAAACAATACAAGTGACACGTCTTGTGTTATTATATAGTCTTTGCTTTAACTCGTAAATATAATTTAACCAATTTCAATCTTATTTTTAAGTTATACAAGATTCATCTAGAATGAGTTGAAATTACTTAAACAGTCAAATTTCCAGTTTAAAGGGTTAGTTCACCCAAATTACTTTGTTCATTAATTACTCACCCTCATGTCGTTCTACACCCGTAAGATCTTCAGAACACAAATTAAGATATTTTTGATGAAATCTGAGAGATTTCTGTCCCTCCACAAACAGCTACACAACTACCACTTTGACGCTTCAAAAAGTTCATAAAGAGATCGTAAAACGAATCCATATGAATTGAGTAGTTCAGTCCAAATTTTCTTGATTGCTTTTAATGATGAACAGATTTAATTTAGGCTTTTATTCACATATGCGAACATAAACAGAAGCTCAACCGAACCTGCTTGACGCGTGAGAACAAACCTCTTGCAAAAGCTCAAGCGTGCTGCGTAACACGAGAATGAACCTCACTGGTTCTCGCACGTCAAGCGAACATGTTTGAACTTCCGTTTACCAAAACTGATGTGTCTGTGTGAGTTGATGAATGTTTATGTGAATAAAAGCCTAAATTAAATCTGCTCATCATATTTTGGACTTAACCTTAGTTTTACGATCTATTTATGAACTTTTTGAAGCATCAAAGTGGTAGTTGCGTTGCTGTCTATGCAGGGACAGGAAAGCTCTCCAACAAGATGAACGAAAGTCTTACAAGTTTGGAATGGCGTGAGGGTGAGAAATTAATTACATTATTTTCATTTTTGGGAGAACTAACCCTTTAACCACATATAAACTTGTTTTGGTAATTAAAAAAAAAAGAAAATGTCAGTGCATATTATTGTCAATTAATGCACTTGGAGCAAATGAAATATTTACCCTCTGTTGGTGATGATTTTAACCTGGAGCAGAGTACTTGAACATCTCCATAGCACTCCTGAATGTTTTGTAATCCATCTGCCCCTCTGAATTCCATGAGAGAGCGTAGCTCTTTGAGTGTGCAGCCAAACTCTCCATCATGATTGGCCTCTGCCTTGTACTTCGACCCGCGGAATGAGTTTTTGGCCATGTTCCCACTGAAGCGCACCAAAAAACAGAGGAGAAGTGGCTTCCCCTTGGGCAAGCGGTGACAATATCCAGACTTATTTCCTTAAGGATGCAAAAAGTGACTCTTTTGATGACAAACCAGGTGTAATTCGTATGCCATTTCCACTTGATTTTCTGGTGTATCTTCTCTCATCTTGGCTTGACTGGAGTCACTGAAGGTCAAATCATCACCAAGTTACATCTGAAACAAAAACCGAAAGCAAGTTCATTACATGCTCTATCATTCCCATGTCATCTTTTATGAACATTTAGCACTCGAAGCCAAATAAAATGTGATTATTTGTATCCTGTCACAACTGCCAGATCAAGTGATTTCACTGTCAGTCAACAAAGGAAGTCACATCAAACCATGTGTCACTGTTAAAGATGATGTTGATAAGTATGCAAAGCGACAGTAGGCTTTTGTAATGACCCTCCAGTGGAAAGATCTGTTCTGTCTGCTTAAAGAACGGAATGCTAAAATTAGTTCTGTTATATAAAACTGGCATCTCGTCTAGAAGAGATCTGCCAAAAACAATAGACGTGACTCAAAAGTTCTGTTTAAGAAACAGAGAGTGGGAAATAAAGTTTTAGAGGGTATAACTCAATGAACATATGACCAAACCAGTGTTATTTATATACTCTTATTGTTTTCATTAATATTTTTTGCAAATCGTTTAGTTAAAGATAATAACTGAGTGGATTGAACAAACAAATGAACAAATAGAAGTCTGGGATTGTTGTAATTGTAAATTATTTTAGGATTCAAAGGCTGTTTGGAGAGACATCTAAAGCCCTCTCAAACGTCATGGACTACACAATACGTTCTGGTTATATTGATTAAATTTGCAGTTTGCAGACTTTAAAGCATCTCATATTTCTTCAGACATTAAATGTTTGTTCTCAATACTGCTGGAGCTTTATCTTTACCTTTTATCTGTGTCCCAATTTTTCCCAATTATAGAAGAAAACAACAAAATCCAACCTTGAGTTGCCAATGAAACAACTGAAATATTTATTTGACGAAAGCACTAAACTAAAACACACTGTGATAGTCTATATACTTCAATTCATTATCATTAAACAGATATAGAAAGTATATACTCACAGATTTGTTTTACGTATCCATTCCTGCCACAACGAGACAAAAGCAGCACCGCGACCAGCACAGTCAGAAGGTGCTGCTTTCAGAGACTCACGGTCATGTACAATTACCCCAAACAACACAAAAGTCTGTATTACAAAGTGACATGCCAAAAATTCATCAAATTATTTGACCTTCAGTGGACAGTCTTGAGGAGCACAGTCTCCATTAGAGGAAATGGCTCGCTGAATGATTATCTTAGGAAAGCTTCTTGCTTAATCTAATTAGTCAATCTGTGGCAGTAGTGAGACACGAAGCCATGGCTGCTGTATGGAAGAGTATGCACTGTTGAACACAAACAAACACATTTACTCATTCCTAGATAGTACCCTCAGTTCATTCAGACTTCTGAGGGAGCCGGACAGAGCCTGGGGCACAAGAGTTACTCTTCTGTATAAAAAAGCTTTTAGTTGGTACATTTATTTGAATCACAAAATAAACTAACAGAAGGCTGGAAGTACAGCTTGAATGTCACTATTAGAGGTTTTATGTACACAATCATTGTATGTGAGGTCCAAACTGGTATTTATGAAGAATGTTCACCCACAGTAGCACCTTTTTCAATGTGCCAAACTAAATGCTGTCAAAAATAAACTGTCTGTTAACCTTTATGTGACAAGAAAGCTGAAAATCCATATTTACTCATGCTGTGAATGAGAAGTGTGAGTCACATTGTGATGAATCATCAAGCTCTGGAAGTCAGATATGGAATATTACTGTCTAAATGAAGGGAATGGGTGAGAAATGTTGATAAATGAGCATCTGAAAGGAATAACTTGTCATTTTACAGGACTGTTACTATATCTAATATGTTCAGTATTGTATATTTTTGCTTTATGACATCAAACATGATAATAACTTTGACTTTAACATAACTCGAGAGAGAGGTCTATAACACAATGGCTATAGTTTATGTTAACAATGGCTCTTCTATATTTAGGAACAAGCATAACTAGTGTTTTAAAGGGTTAGTTCACCCAAAAAATAAAATTCTGTCATTAAACTACTGAAGTTTTAAAACACTTATGACATAACGAAGCCTTGTTTACTGAAATTGTGTGATTTTGGCGCTCTGAACCACTGATTCGAAACAAAAGATTCGTAAAGCTTCGAAGCTTCACGAAGCAGTGTTTGAAATCGCCCATCAGATATTGTGGAATAAATTCGCTATTTTGTTATTTTTTGCGCACAAAAAGTATTCTTGTTGCTTTATAATATTAAGGTTGAACCACTGTAGTCACATGAACTGTTTTAATTGTGTCTTTAGTAGTTTTCTGGGCGTTTAAAAGTGTTTATTATCTTTCTGTCAATGGAGGCCTCACTGAGCCATCGGCTTTTATCAGACATGTCTTCATTTGTGTTTCAAAGATGAATGAAGGTGTGGATCGACATGAGGGTGAGTGATTAATGACAGAAAGTTTCATTTTTGGGTGAACTAACCCATTAAAACAGCATAAAATAAAGTATTCGAAGCCTTTTAGGCGCTAGATTTTTCCTTCAGTTGATATTTCAAATGGCGGATGTTTGTCGCGCACCCCAGGTTGTCTTTTGCTGACACTTGCAAAAAGAGGGTTAACTTAGCTATTTTAAAGAACTTAACCAATAATAAAAAGATAAATAATGTTTCGTCGACGTGAGGAAAGAACTGTTGCTATGGTTATAGCCGAAAGCAACACTTGTGTCTGTGTAACGTTAGCTATATTAGCACATTCTAACTTTTAATGCAACTTTGTGGTTATTTTAACAAAAACGTTGCTCTATTGTATAGACTTTTTTTTGATAAAACAGCCTACTTTGAGACCACATCAACATTTTGTTTTGACTAACTCCCCACAATGCGCACCCTCACTGAACGGGATAAAATTTTGATATTATGACATTCTACTGGTCCACATTGTCACCATAAACATATAAACATATCCTACTATTTGGTCTACTTCATCATCATAAAATTATTAACATGAAATGACCTGAAGACAAATCAAACCCAAAGCTCACCGGCCCCCAAAGCAGAAAGCATGATGCAAGGCAGTTATGATTATGAAGTCATTGTGCCATGCAAAATCCTCCTGGCGGCACAAACAGCATTGCGCGCAGTATATGTGTTACAAGGGCTTTATGAGCATGAAGTTTACAAGAAAGACTAAAAAGACAAGTCTCTCAATCACAGTTCTCCTCTAGAAAAGACTCGACAGACGAACGCGAAATCTATCGAATAAGCTAAAATGTAATACTGTTTTAAATTAGATTTAAATTGGAATAAAAACACCATTGTTTTCTTCTTGGTCTAATGTCTGGGAGAATATTTAGAACAGTAATGAACTCTCATAAAGAAGGTATAAAGCAGAAAATGTAGATATATAAAGAGTAAATTATAAAAATTACGCGATTTCCACAAGCTAAAATATTAGAATAACTTCATGTTTCCGCTTTTAAACCAAATCTCTTAATTATCACATAAAAAAAAAAAAAAAAAAAAAAAAAATCTGTAATATCTGAAACAACCCTTATATATAGCCTACTGTATAATAATGCATTTTCATTGCATACATGTGTACTCACTTTGAACTGGTGCGCGTCAGTTCCACTTGGCATCATCAGTAGTCTCGCGCAGTGGATCTACAACTCGATCCGTGACGACCCGCCCACCGCGCGCTCTAGTCCGTGGAGCATTTACGTCAGAGGCACGGCTCGGGATTTAACGCAGACTCCCATTGGCCAGCGCTTGTCCCAGGTACAGGTGTCATCCCTTGTTGAAACAGCTGTCATCACCAGCAACCAGCAAAGATAGGGCGATGTGACAGACATGATAAACTTGATGTTGCTGTTATTATTAGCAACAAGAGAAGAGCCGTAGCAGAGATTTACTAATCATTATCTTATTGAAGGCTCCACTATCCAGCCACATCTAATATAGATTGAGGATAAAGGCTATTTTATAAAATAATGTTGTTTTTTCTTCTGCAAATTAGTTGGGATGTGTCGTCCCATAGGGTATTTTAGCAAAACAAGCATGGAAAAAATCGCCTTGTGATATTTATAATGCTAAATAGCCTCTTGGGATGTGTTTTTGTTTGGTACGACGCACTAAAAGCGCAGGAGATGCTTCTCGTACGCTGGCACGCGAGCGTTTAACTCCACTGCTCTGTCTCAGGGACGGTAGAGAGCATGACCTCGTTTAAACAGGATTAGCTATAAATAGTGCTGCCTATCCGCTACTCTCGCGACGCGAGCTCCATCGCTAAACCCGCTGCACTGTAGCCCAGGATTGATTGAGCATCCGTCCCTACCTCCATCTTTGCTGTATCAACCCCCTATAGTGAAAAGAAGTGTGCTTATTTGAATGTAATGTGCACTTGTTGTGTGCTTCAAAACTAGAATGTATATTTGTAAAAAACAAAACAAAAAACTTCTAGGTAGCCTACTATTAATCAAATAAAATGCCACTTAAGTGTACTTAAAGAGAGTAGACTTCATGATGTGATACTTGTTAAAGGGATAGTTCACCCAAAAATTAATAAATTCTGTCATTATTTACTCACCCTCAAGTTGTTCCAAATCTGTAGAATTTTCTTTGTTCTGTTGAACACAAAGGAAGAGATTTTGAAGAATGTGTTAAACTGAACAGTTTTGGGGCACCATTGACTTCCATAGTAGTTTTTTTCCTACTATGGAAGTCAATGGTGCCCCAAAGTGGCCTGGTTACAAACTTTCTTCAAAATATCTTCCTTTGAAGAAAATTATACAGGTTTGGAACAACTTGAGGGTGAATAAATGATGATAAAATTTTCATTTTTGGGTGAACTATCACTTTAATTTGATACTGTTAGCAAACAATAAAAAATAAATAAAAAAGAGAATATACTTAAGCACAGTTTTAAAATTTTAACTTCAAAGAACATTTTAAATTATATTTTTATAACCTTTTGTCATGTTTTAAAGAAGTAGCCTACACAATTTTTTGATGTGTTGACTAACATATCAAAGCAGATGTTAAGTAGGCCTACTTGATTATACTTAAGTGTAGTGTTAGTTGATGTTACATTTAAAGTTAATATATTTATAACTGTAAAAAAATTAAACAAATTAACACAGTAAAATACTCTTTTCCATTGGAAACAGTAATATACTGTAAAATAAATGCATTCTGGGTAATATTTATTTGTGGTTTTTGAAAAAGTAACCTATAGGATACTTTCTCGAAAATAACAAATATTACCCAGAATGCATTGTTTTTACAGTATATTACTTTTAGGGCGACCACCCGTCCCACATTTTGCAGGACAGTCCCGAAATTGGGAGCTTGCATCCCGCAAGACGCAAGTAGTGTTCCGCATTTCTGTATTATTATCTTTTTTCACAGCCACACCAGCAAAGATTGCATCTCACATACTAGATAAGAACCTCAAGAGCTGCTCAAAGCTGCCCAAATTGATGATTTAAAGCATGTAATTATCCATCCTGATGGCAAATATTTCCAACGAACAAAACGTGCGCCGATCCCGTGGATGCTCGAGTGGCACTCACGGAAATGGTCGAGAACTTACGGAAAAACACGATATATTCTTCATTAATTTAAACAATAAAAAATTGATTGCAACTTTTAGACACCACTTTCTTCTCACATTAATAGTTCATTTAAAGGAACACTCCACTTTTTTTGAAAATAGGCTCATTTTCCAATTCCCCTCCAACTCCCCCCCAACGTGCCTTGCAACCATGGAGACGTTTGTGAGAGCCGCTGCGTAATATCATTGCACTGCTGCAGCCATGATACGGCAGCAAAGTTCCTCGATTATTACGCCTGAATGAGAGTATAGTTCCTAGCCATATCAGCCTAGAAAATCGCAACTTTTCATTTTCCGTCGGTCTTAGTACACGATTTAACTACAGAAGAGTCAAGTTTTAAATAGGAAAAATATCGAAATTCTTTGGTGATTTTTAAGCGCGATGCTAACGGTCTAATCAGATTCAATGAACTATGCTAAGCTATGCTAAAAGTGGTACCGCCAGACCCGGAGATCGGCTGAATGGATTCGAAAACGGTAAAACTCAACTGTTTAACTCTAGGGGAGCTGGAAAATTAGCCTATTTTCAAAAAAAGTGGAGTGTTTCTTTAAGATGGTTTCTATGGCGTTATTGTAATGACAAATATCAAGAGTGCATTATTGTAAAGCGAGGGCGCATTAAATGCGTGAGCAGGAAGCTCTCCGCTCACAAGCGGATTCCCTTCTCGCACAAAACTGGACATGCGCCCTCTCTCGATTAGAAATGACATGTGCGTGCTCAAACTTTGTCCTCCTGCTTGTGCACTCGTCAATCTAGAATAGTCTTCGGTAACACTTTATTTTACAGTGCCATAGTTACACGTTACTACATGTACTTATATAGTAATAACAGTAAATTATGCATAATTACAAGTAACTAAACCTAAACCAAACCCTAACTCTAACTGTAACTCTATAGTAAGTACATGTAGTTAATTAATAGTACTCAGTACTTATTTGAGTAATTACAACACTGTAAAATAAAGTGTAACCTAGTCTTCTCTCCAGGATTTAATGTTGCCAGAAGCGCAACATTATAGTGGGCACCCACCGGCATAAATATTAATCAGTGCATATATGTCAATTTTGACATCAAATGTTAATCAATATTTACATTGCATAATAGTAGTAAATTTATCTGTCTCACACGTGTCCCGCATTGTCCCGCAAAATCACATCGACTGTCCTGCAACAGATCAATAACCAGGTGGTCACCCTAGTTACTTCTGTATATTACAATGCATTCTGGGTGATATTATTTGTCATTTTCGAGAAAGTAGCCCATAGGCCTCTTTTCTTAAAATGACAAATATTACCCAGAATGAATTGTTTTATGGTATATTACTGTTTCAGTACACAGTATTTGACTGTGTAAATTTTTTTATACCGTTTTTTTTAGAGTGTACTAAATTGCAACGTCATCATTTACATGCATGACACACACAATTCGATAGTAATGACATTAAAGTTTACTATGCTTGTCAGCACATTCGGCAGTACAATTCAAAGTCAAAAGAAGTAAATATGAAATTACATACAAATATGTACTTAAATCCTACTTAAATACTTAACTAATTGCATTTAATATAAACTATATATACATTTTCAAACTATAATACATTTTTTATGTAATTGTAAATAACATGCAATTAAGAAGTGTCCTAAAACATTACATTCAGTTCGCACTTAAATATATTAATTTAAAGTATATGTGACCCTGGACCACAAAACCTTAGGGCCAGTTTTTTTTAAAATGGAGATTTATACATCATCTGAAAGCTGAATAAATAAGCTTTCCATTGATGTATGGTTTGTTAGGATAGGATATTTGGCCGAGATACAACTATTTGAAAATCTGGAATCTGAGGGTGCAAAAAAATCTAAATATTTAAAGTTGTCCAAATGAAGTCCTTAGCAATGCAATTCCACTCACAAAAATACATTTTTTATATATTTATGGTAGGAAATTTACAAAATATCTTCATGGAACATGATCTTTACTTAATATCCTTATGATTTTTAGCAAGAAAAATCAGTAATTTTGACCCATACTTGTTGGCTATTTCTACAAATATACCCGCTCAACTTATGACTGATTTTGGGTTACATGTTATGTCTATAAAAAGTACTCTTTTTTTTAAAGTATGATGAAGTGTATTTCTTTTTCACAAGTGAAGACTACTATTAATACACATTCACATTTTTTAAACCCACAATATCTGCAAAATGAGACCAGATTTTTTAGATTTTTTCCATAATGGTTAAAAGTTGGAACCGCTGATCTGAGACTACTAACTATCTTCATCCTAATTCCAGTTTGTCATTACGAACCGGTCATTCCCCTCCCCCATCCACGCCTCTGGAAAGTTAGAGATCAAGCCAAATGTCTTTCCTGATCCAGGCCCTGCCCTCCCGTATCACCTCAGCACGGCAATGACGGCTGATGATGTCAAACCCTGCCCACACGTGGAGTCGAGTGTGTGCCCGTGCAGCCGGCCATACGGCGTAAAATGATGCTAAACGCACAAGTCATGTATGCTTTAACATTGACGACCATTCACGTGAACAAATGCTCGCTGTCATAGATTACACTGAAGACACACACTCGAGCGAACACATACATGCAGACACACACACACACAGCAGGATTACCAACAGAGTTCCACACAGACATAGCAAGATTACAGAGACACATACAATCCCCTCTTCTTCCCCAACACAGGATACAGACTGCTGGATTAGAGAGACACAGATTCAAATAGAGGGAAATTACAATACAGTGCATCTCAAATGCACTGTTGAGAATAAAAACAAATGCATGCACCTATAAGATCGTAATTATACATAAATAAACATGTTAAATACACATCCGTATCTGATCCAGATGTTGATTTTAAGTAGAAAATGGCCATTTTGGTCGTTTGAGTGACAGATGCAACACTAATGTGATTTTGAAAGACAACTGCTTAAGGTATAATTGGCACTGATGGATTGATCAGCCTCTGTTGGAGTGCACACATTGATTGAGATATTGAATAGCATCCTTGCACAAACAAAACGTAGAAGACACAACCTTACACACTTCATGTGCACGCACGCGCACGCTCAAACACACCGTCACAGAATAACCTCACTAATCTTCTCTCAATGGTTTTAAGCCGCTGAAGAAGCTTAATAATTTAAGAGGAAAACAGCATCAGTGCTTTTAAGGACATATGCACAGAGATTAGCCCCCTTGCTTTACGCTGGACAACAAAGGACACCCTTTCACATGTCTGAATTGATGATGCAAAATGCATTTCGTTATCAATACAATAAAAGAGAGTGGGCAATATATCGACGGAACAGAGTTTTGCTCGTTCCACTTCTGTATGAGGTTCAATATGTGCCAGAAAGGAATCGATTGCTTTTTACTATACATTTGTCCATTATGTACTTAAGAAAAATTTCTGTAATTTGTGGAAATTACAGCATTCCAAATCTGTTGGGGTGCTTTTACACTAGCACTTAGGTTTGATTGACGTCAGAGTTCGTTTTTTTTTGGATGATGTGAACTGTTTTTCCTGAACAGTGCAAACTGTACCCGAGTCCACATAAAAAGGATGTCTTGGGTATGGTTCATGTGAACTGGTACGGTTCGATATGAATGCAATCATACTAAATTGTAGAAGTGAATCGCTATTGATGACGTATGATTTGATAAAACTGTGTATTTGTGTGTGTTCTCACTCACTTTCCTGACAAAAGTGAAGTGAAGTGACACTGCAAGCAGAGAATGTACAATGCTGCTTGAAAGTTTTTGAACCACTTGCAGAATCTGTGAAAATGTGAATAATTTTAACAAAATAAGAGGGATCTTACAAAATGCATGTCATTGTTTATTTAGTACCGTCCTGAGGAAGATATTTTACAAGTCCACAAGACGATATTTTTAAGTCCACAAGACGAATTTTAAAATATGACCCAATTCAAAAGTTTGTGAACCCTTGATTCTCAATACTGTGTGTGGTTATCTGGATGATCCACGACTGTTTTTATGTTTTGTGATGGTTGTTCATGAGTCCCTTGTTTGTTCTGAACAGTTAAACTGCCAAATATTCTTCAAAAAAATCCGCCAGGTCCCAAAAATTCTTCAGTTTTCCAGCATCTTTTGCGTATTTGAACCTTTTCCAGCAGTGACTGAATGATTTTGAGATCCATCTTTTCACACTGAGGACAACTGAGGGACTCAAACACAACTAATAAAAATGGTTCAAACATTCACTGATGCTCCAGAAGGAAACACAATGAATTAAAGGGATAGTTCACCCAAAATGAAAATGTGATATTTATCTGCTTGCCCCCAGCGCATCCAAGATGTAGGTGTCTTTGTTTCTTCAGTAGAACACAAATGATGATTTTTAACTCCAACCGTTGCCGTCTGTCAGTCAAATAATGGGAGTGAATGGGAACTTCATCTATAAGAGTAAATAAAACTTGCATAGACAAATCCAAATTAATCCCTGCGGCTCGTGACGACACATTGATGGCCTAAGACACGAAACGAGCGGTTTGTGTGAGAAAACGAACAGTATTTATATAATTTTTTACCTCTAATACACCACAATGTCCAACTGCGTTCAGCACATAGTGGTGTATTAGAGTTAAAAAAATGATATAAATACTGTTCGGTTTCTCGCACAAACCGATCGTTTCGTGTCTTAGGACATCAATGTGTCGTCACGAGCCGCAGGGATTAATTTGGACTTGTCTATGCAAGTTTAATTTACTCTTATAGACGAAGTTCCCATCCACTAGCATTATTTGACTGATAGACGGCGACGGTTGGAGTTAAAAATCATCATTTGTGTTGTACTGAAGAAACAAAGTCACCTACATCTCGGATGCGCTGGGGGCAAGCAGATAAACATCAAATTTTCATTTTTTGGTGAACTATCCCTTTAAGAGTACCAAGTGCCATTCTGTGTTGACGCTTTGAAAACAAAACCAAAATATTATAGTGAGGTATGCTATTCATTTTGCTACCATGTAGGGGTAAACAGTTAATGACGCAAACGTACTGCGTTTCGGACTCAAATAATATAATGTGAACACAATCAAGCTGTGGCAGGGGGGCTGAACATGATTTCACCAGGTAGAACATGTTCCTGGATCAGCATTCTTGTTGATCCTGGAACAACATTCCTATCAACCAATCAGATTTGAGGGATAGGTTTACAGTCAATCTCCAGTTTAGGCTTAAAACAAGGGTCAGGGGCTTCTACACCATTCTTATTCTCCTATCTCTTTTACCTCTGATTTTAAAGATAAGTTATGGGCAGGGGTAGGGATAGGGTTAGGACAAGTCAGGACAGGAATGTTGTTCCAGGATCAACAAAAGATCAATCACGGTGACCTGCAGGGGAAGGGGGGAGCAATCGAACTGGGGTTCAGACCAGGCAGTCGAACCAAGTGTGAAAGCACCCTAAAACTATAAATATTATGAACTTTGGACTAAGAACAACTAAGAACTTTGCTGGTTTTGTTGGATCAGTGTCTGTGTGGTGTGAATTGGCCTTAAAGAGTTAGTTCACCCAAAAATGAAAATTCTGTCATTATTTACTCATCCTCATGTCGTTCCACACCCATAAGACCTTCGTTCATCTTCAGAACACAAATTAAGATATTTTTGATAAAATCCGAGAGCTGTCTGACTCCTCCATAGACAACAACCACTTTCAAGGTCCGGAAAGGTACTAAAGACGTCATTAGAATAGTCCCGGCACCTGCATCAGCATCACATGCATGCATCATGCTGCTCATGTGATCAGCGTCGGCCAATAATGAGTCTGCGTTCTGATGTAGAACCTGGAAACACTGGACGTAAACAGCATATGAGAATGACAGATGAGAGAAGATATTGTTGAATGAAGTCGTTATTTTTGTTTTGTTTTTGCGCACAAAAAGTATTCTCGTCGCTTCATAAAATTAAGTTTGAACTTCTGCAGTCACGTGGACTATTTTAACAATGTCTTTACTATCTTTCTGGACCTTGAAAGCGGTGATTATATTGTTGTCTATGGAGGCGTCAGATACCTCTCGGATTTTATCAAAAATATCTTAATTTGTGTTCCAAAGATGAATGAAGGCCTTACAGGTGTGGAACGACATGAGGGTGAGTAATAATGACAGAATTTTCATTTTTGGGTGAACTAACCCTTTAAAGATTATAGAACAGAAAGATACATTTTAGAAAAGTTATTATTGAAAAAATGTATTTGCTTACCTGGATATCTGTAAAATGTTTACAAACAGAATGCCACACTTTACTGCCTTTTAAATTCATCTGAACGTTTTATGCATTAGCTGCTTGGCAGATCCAAGTATTAACTGGGCCACATCTCCATCGTCCAATTAGATGATGAACTGTATGTTGACACTCCATCCTGACAGGACTTGTTGACTGTTTCTTCATTAGGGAAGGAGTTTAGCAGAGGCTTGTAAAGGTCAGGTGCATTAGTTGAGATTTCAAACATGATACAATGAAGATCTGGGTAGGATAATAGCAGCTGTTTATTGTTAGAGTACTGTACTTATTTTATGAGTATAAATAAATCTGATGAGGAGATTTGTGACACTGTGCACATTATAAACCATCTCACAACATGACTTTGTGTAGAGTAATACATTGTTTCTTAATTTGGACATATTTTTTATATTCTTTAACTTTTAAAATTTAATTTTTTTGTGGACAGATGTACTTTTATGCTTATAATGGGATTTCTCAATTCTCACCTTCTCCATTGGATGGAAAATGTTGCTTGATTATGTTTTCTGTGGGACAAAAGTTGTCTTCCTCCAGGTGGCGCATGGCTGAGAACCGCAACCTCCACGACTGTGTTCAAATCTCAGGACGTTATATTTGTTTTACATTTGGATACATTTGTTCACTAAAAAGTATATTTGGTTAACATTTTGTTAACACTTAGCATGCAAAACTGACCCACAATCTCATTTTTATACGATTAAAAAAAAAAAAAACAAAAAAAAACCTAAACTAAACGATTATTAACAAACGATTTGATTGGTCAATTCTGATCATCGCTGAGAAAAGTAACAGCTGACACATGATTGTATTGTCTTGTGGTGCCTGTTATTTTTCTCAGCGCTGTTTCGGGAGATACCAATCACAGTTGTTTGCAATACTGTATGACAAGAATGTAAACCTAAAAATGACACTAAAATACACAGAGAATAGCTAAAAATGATGATTTATACATATTAGAGACAACCTCCGGTCCAATAAACCACGCCCCGTTTAATGTTAATTTCCTTTCTTTGGTCTTTTCTGCTCTAGTCAGTAACGTTAGCCATAGAAAGAGCTCTTTAGTGCGTTTGAGTTTAATATTTTAATCACACGTAATAATTCTGTGTAGATCAAACTAGAATTTGCATTTCGAGAAGTAATTTTATAAGCACTCCAAGGACGCATATTCACTCCTTCAAAATAAGGGCACTTAGTAGGCAGCCTATCCAGGATGTGCTCGTACGTCGCCATTTTCCCTGGGAGGGAATGTTAACAGAAGCACACTGCCAACGTGCACTATTAAGGGCCCTAGAAATCTGTTTTACCAAGTGATATAAAATATGGATTCAGCGTCGACCACCTCTAAACTCATCTATAAAAGTAAGTCGTTCGTTTTTGCGCGAAACTAACTAGTAATGTGAGCATAAAGCTAACTAACTGGCTGTTTTATGTGCACTAGTGTCTAATGAGGATATCACAAAACTGATACAGCTGCGGTCGAGCAACTCAGCGCTTTTTGACGGGAGGAAAAATTCGTCAAAAACAGCCTGGAGGTTCGATTTGTAACCTTAGAATTTGTGTCTCTCACAGCCTGTATTATTTACAATAAGTTATTATTTTGTTTATTTTTTTCCCCAGTGCAATACTCAGAGAAATGGGGCTTGAGGAAAAGATGACAACTGAGCAGATTGCCAAAAAGTGGGAAAACCTGAAAGCAAGATATAAGGTTAGTCTCACTGCCAAATGTGTTTTTATAGATGCAAAAAATATTCAACAGTTTCATAAATTTACCAATTCTTCACAAGGATGCCAAATATCCTCCCACCGGTGTGGAGAAGAACCCCACCTGCTGGAAATGGTTCAATCTCATGGACGATGCTCTGGCTGAAGAGTTTGATGAAAAGATCAGCCAGCAAGTGATCACCTCAGAAGCTGACAATGATAATGCACCTCATCCGAGTAAGAGGTTACGCCAGATCAAAGTCGAAGGGGAAATATTAGAATTTCTGGAAGAGGAAGTAACTTCGGTGAACATGCCGCCAGCCTCCAAATCACATCTGATTAAGCGGGGAATACAAAAAGGCAAACAGACAGCAGAAAGCCATTCATTGGACATCATGAGAACCAAACTTCAAAGAGAAAGACAGCTTCTAGAGAAAGAACTCGGAGGTCTGGACAGAGAAAAAGCCCTTCTAGAGCGGGAAAGGGCCCTTGCGGATCGGGAAAGAGCAGCTCTTAAGCGGGACAGAGCTCAGGTAGAGAAGGACAAAGCTGCGGTTAACAGAGACAAAGCGTCATTGGAACAGGACAGAGCCAGACTGCAGAAAGACAGAGACGCTTTGGCCAGGGACAGAGCGGCCCTTGAAAGAGACAGAAGGTCGGCGGATTTCACAAATCACGTGAAAAGCAGTTGCAATGGACTGGACTGTCCTCATGAAAAGAACAGAGAAAAATTAATATTCTTACTTGAAAGAGTGATGGAAAAAATTTGAAGCAACTCTGATGAGAATGAGGCAAACCTCAGGGAAAAAAGGATACTGCAACAAGTTCTGTGAGCTTATGGGATATCTGAACGCTCCTTGGGTTTATGTCTTTGCAGTCTGACGAGACATTAAAACATTTCATTTGGTCAAAATTTTGTTTTTGTACATTTCACTTCTAAATCAGACATATTGTCACAGTCTTGGCTCATAGAATGGATTTACCACATACATTGGCAGGGTGCACAAGGGCCCCTGAATTAAGAATTATGTTTTTGAGATTTGTTTAATTACTTGTGATTGTTGACTAAGAAACACGGAATGTGACGCTTTATTTCTGATATAATGTAATATAACAGTATCTGTTAGTAAAGTATACCGTTTGTGCCATACAATAAATGTCAAAACCCAAGATTCACGGTCCGCTGAGTTTTCATTCAGATGTTTTTACTCAAATTGTTAAAAAAACATGAAATAACATAAGAAATTTAAAATATTATAATAAATGTGTATACATGTAATGCAGATTTTTTTTTTCATGAGAATAATTCAAAATAAAAGCATTAAAGGATTAGTTTAGTTTCAAATAAAGTTTTCCTGATAATTTACTCACCCCCATGTCATCCAAGATGTTCCTGTCTTTCTTTCTTCAGTCGAAAAGAAATTAAGGTTTTTGATGAAAACATTCCAGGATTTTTCTCCTTATAGTGGACTTCAATGGAGCCCAAACAGCTGAAGGTCAAAATTACAGTTTCAGTGCAGCTTCAAAGCGCTCTACGCGATCCCAGACGAGGAATAAGAGTCCTATCTAGAGATACCATCGCTCATTTTCTAAAAAAAAGTTAAAATTATATACATTTTAACAATAAATGCTCATCTTGAACTAGCTCTCTTCTTCTCTATTCTTCTCTATTCTAAGTGTATTACTGCCCTCCACAGGTCAAAGTTTGAACTAATTGTTATATACTTGCTCTAGCATATTGTATATGAAAATTTAGTTCAAACTTTGAGCTGTGGAGGGCAGTAATACACTTAGCAGTGTCTACACTGCTGGAATTCAAATAGAGAAGAAGAAGAAGAGAGCTAGCTCAAGATGAGCATTTATGGTTAAAACGTATAAAATTGTAATTTTTTTTTTATTTTTTTAGAAAAGACTGATTGTTTCTCTAGATAAGACCCTTATTCCTCATCTGGTATCGTTTAAAGCCCTTTGAAGCTGCACTGAAACTGTAATTTTGACCTTCAACCGTTTGGGCTGCATTGAAGTCCAGAATAATCCTGGAATGTTTTCATCAAAAACCTTAATTTCTTTTTGACTGAAGAAAGAAAGACATGAACATCTTGGATGACATGGGGGTGAGTAAATTATCAGGAAAATTTAATTTGAAAGTGAACTAATCCTTTAAGACTTTTGGACCCAACTCTAGATTCTTTCAGAAAAATCTTAATGTTGACAGTGGGTATATTACTTACAAACTGTAGTCAGTTACTGATTCCTAATATCATGACAAAAATTGTAGTTAGTAGCGTAATTCATTACATTACACATTTAAGTTAATATAATCAGACTACTTTTGGATTACTTTTAGATTACTTTTGACCTAACTCGTTTATCACATTGATTTGAACAGGATAATCTTGTACCATATTGATATAAAATTACAAAGAGAAAGAAAAAATGTTTCAGTCTTTGTTATGAAGAACATGAAATGCATTAAATATCACATTACGTCAGGGTTTCTGGGGTTTGTGAGTTTAAAGAAAAGCTATTAAGTAATTAAATCATTTATACAGTATATTAGGTCAAAGAGGTTCAGCTGACAAAAAAGTTTGGAAATCCCTGCATTGCATGTAAATATGCAATGATGTGAAATTGTGAAGCCTTCAAGAGACAGTAATAGATGGTTAAATGACTTACTGTGTGATAATTCAAATATTAATGAATGTGTTGTGTGTGCAATTCCACAAACCTGGAAGACCTTCTGAACCTATATAAGGCTTTTTTAGAAAGGAAGATAAAAAAGAAGTAGGGTGAATCAATGATTTATGAATAAGTACTGGCATTGTGAGAATAACATGTAATAATTAATAAAATTTAATTTTAAAATGTAATATAATCTAATTACAAGTACTTCATTTTTGGAATCAGATTAGTAATCCAGATTACATGTAATCAGTTAAAACCCAGCGCTTACTGTTGATCAGCATTATTTTTGTGTTTATAGTTTTGAATTATCTTTTTTTTCTCACTTTATTTATACATTTTCAAGTATTACAACTAGTGCTGTCAAACGATTAATCGCGATTAATTCTAAATAAAAGTTTGTGTTTACATAATATGTGATCCTGGACCACAAAACCACTCATAAGTCGTACTGGTATATTTGTAGCAATAGCCAACAATACATTGTATGGGTCAAATTATAAATTTTTCTTTTATGCCAAAAATCATAAGGATATTAAGTAAAGATCATGTTCCATGAAGATATTTTGTAAATTTCCTACCGTAAATATATCAAAAATGTATTTTTGTGAGTGGATATGCATTGCTAAGGACTTATTTGGATGACGTTAAAGGTGATTTTCTCACTATTTTAATTTTTTTTGCACCCTCAGATTCCAGATTTTCATATAGTTGTATCTTGGCCAAATATTGTCCTATCCTAACACCCTCTTTCAGATAATGTCAATTTCGAAAAAATTGGCCCTTATGGTTATGGTTATGTGGTCCAGGGTGACAAATATATGTGTGTACTGTGTATAGTCATTATGTATAATACACACACATGCATGTATAAATTAAAAAAAAAATATTTATATTTATATATAATATAAATTATATATAAATATAAAATATACATGCATACATGTAAATATTTCTTAAATAAATGCATGGATGTGATAAGAAATATACACAGTACACACACATATATTATGTAAACACAAACATTTATTTTGGATGCATATGATATATTTCAAAAATACAGTGAATAATAGTTTGAAATTAACTTTTATTTTTATATATTTTATTTCCAGTGGTTTTCATGCTTCAGCTTAAACGTATTTCAGTTACTTGCCAGGGAAACATTTCTAATAATCATTCTAGTAATAATTTTTAATTCAAAAATGTGTTTAAGTTTTTAATAATATTTATTCTTATAATATTTTTATGTTGTGTTATGATGTATTTCAATTTTATTTTCTTTAACAAAAGGCTTTTAATAGTATGAGTTAAATATAATAATGTTGTTAATTTCACGATTCAGCATTTTTTCAGCAGGATTCAAACTTGTAGATTTACTATCTATAACTGAAGATAAAAGATGCGATTTCTGTTCTCATAAAGCTGTTTTGCTCCTGACCGCTAGAGGGCAATGATCTGACATCATTCGTATGTCTGTTAGAAAAGGGAAAAGCTGTGAAGAAGTGCTGTTGTCCGCAACAGACACATAAACGGTTGATGAAGAAGTGAAAGAAATCAATAATATTCATGATATTATTATATATCTCATAAGAGGAGTTTGGCCACCTCTCTCACTTTAAGAAATGGCGCAACCATCTCAACAGTGTGAGTGTCATTCTGTAAACCTGCACTGTGTCTGCATGAATGCAAAACTTTCGCACATTTCTGTAACTCTCTTTTATTAGTTCTTATGGAATTCAGCGTGGATTTAAAACTAGTTTAATGTACTTGATATGTGCAGTTACATTAGCTTAATAAATAAAGATTTATTTCTATTATTTCAGACTGATGACAGTTGTCATTGTTTATAATGTGGTTTGACTGGGCTGTTTGTTCTGCATCAGATCCCATGTTCAAACCTGAGGTGAATGAATATTCACTGTATTGTTTGCACTGCGGTTCTGTTTCAGGGTCTCACAAGGACACAGAGACACTGATCAGGTGGCGCATGGCCCATGGCTATTTATTCTCAGGCTGGAGAAACACATGCAGAAATGGCTGGGAGTATGTATTCATTGTGATCATTTTGCATCTGCAGTACATGTTGTTCGGATCCTCATTTTCTATGCTTATTTGGTGTTGCTAATTTTTTACAATAAAGAACAACTCTTAATCAAGGGTTTTCTAATTGTTGATGCCATTGACCCCCATTTATGGTAACCTCCATTGTGACACATACTTCATAATTAATATCCCATTAATACTGTTTAATATTAACAATAAAAATATAGAGATGATATTTCTATAAATTATTGGCTGTATTATGTATAAATTACTTACATTTATTTTAATATTTTGTTACTATTTAGTTAAATTAAGTTGATAGAATATTTGTTGCTACCCATTTTAGATTAGTTAAATAGCAATTACATTTTCTTCAGTTAAATACATTACATAATTTTAGCAATTTTCCCAATAAATATAGTTTATATTGACCTACAGCACCCAATGAGCCAGATGAGGGCCACAATGGCAAGGAGAAATGCATTAGGAATAAACAGCACAAATAAAATGATCATGATTATTGATTTATTTTTTGAAATTATTTAAATATTGAAATATGTATTCATATTAAAAATATAAAAATACATTTAGCAGTAAAAAAATTGTTAAACATTTAATTATTATCTTAAGTAAACACATTAAAGGGTTAGTTTACCCAAAACTTAAAATTCTGTCATTAATTACTCACCCTCATGTTCATCTTTGAAACAAAAATTAAGATATTTTTGATAAAATCTGATGGCTCAGTGAGGTCTGCATTGACAGCAAGATGCCCAGAAAGCTACTAAAGACGTATTTAAAACAGTTCATGTGACTACAGTGGTTCAACCTTAATGTTATGAAGCGACAAAAAAAAATGTTTTCGTGCGGCAAAAAACTAAATAATGACTTTATTCAACAATATCTAGTGATGGGCGATTTCAAAACACTGCTTCATGAAGCTTTTGTTTCGAATCAGTGGTTCAGAGCACGTATCAAACTGCCAAAGTCACATGAACCATTGAAATTTTGAAATGTTTCGAAACACTTATGATGTAACGAAGCATCGTTTACTGAAATCATGTGACTTTGGCGGTTTGATACGTGCTCTGAACCACTGATTCGAAAGAAAGGATTCTTAGAGCTTCGAAGCTTCATGAAGCAGTGTTTTGAAATCGCCCATCACTAGATGTTGTTGAATAAAGTTGTTATTTTGTTTTTGCCGCACAAAAAGTATTCTCGTCACTTCATAATAATATTAAGGTTGAACCACTGTAGTCACATGAACTGTTTTAAATACATCTTTAGTAGCTTTCTGAGCATTGAAAGTGTTAATTATCTTGCTTTCAATGCAGGCCTCACTGAGCCATTGGATTTTATCAAAAATATCTTAATTTGTGTTCTGAAGATGAACACAAGGAAGGTCTTACGGGTGTGAAACGACATGAGGGTGAGTAATTAATGACAGAATTTTCATTTTTTGGGTGAACTAACCCTTTAACTTTGACAGCCCTAAAAATACTTTGTGTAAAAAACAATAAATAGCTTATTTTTTTTCACAGACATGGATTTTATGTAGAAAACCCCAGTCTTAATCTATATGCAGTGGCAAAAGAGAAATTGAGAGAGTTTTCTGTTTTTAGGCTGTTCATTCAAGAGGCTAAATCAAACCTGGATGGAAATATTACTTCTCAAAGAGCAAAACGAAAGTGGGAGAATTTAAAATGCAAATACAAGGTAAGATGGATGCATAGGGTCTGTCTTTATTCTCAATTAAAATTATTTACTTGTATAGCTGCACACCACTCATACTTATGTTCTTCAGAAAATCTAAAAATCTAGTTATAAATTAAATATATATGCATGCTTTTGTCCTAATGTAGTTTTCTCTACCCTCTGTACCTAGGTTTTAAAAGCTCTTGCGAAGGATGTCGAAACGGTTAAACCTGAATCCTGGCGGTGGTTCAGACTCATGGAAAAGGCCGTAGATGGCGATCCCACTGACGTCGACCCCCCTAAACCGACCTTGCTGACCAACCTGGCCGATGAGACTGAATGTGCAGCCCAGCCCTGCAAGAAGATGTATCAGGTAGAAATGGGGAGTGATATTTTAGAATTATTAACACAATCAGTCATCGAGGTCAATACTCAAGCAACGGTAGCCGATGATGGACCCTCATCAGATACAGCAGAAAGTGTGAAAGGGAGACCGATGGAAAAAAGCCCCACAGAGACTCAAGATGAACTACACTTTGAAAGAGCCAAACTCAGAAGAGAGCGACAGCTGCTGGAGAAGGAGCACGCAGACCTAGACCGAGAGCGAGTGCTGTTGGAGCGCGAGAGAGCCGTCGCTGAAAGAGAGAAAACGGCGTTGGAGAGAGACAGAGCGCAGTTGGAAAAGGACCGAGCTGCAATTGACCGGGAAAGAGCGTCTCTGGAACAGGACAGAGCGAGACTGGAGCGGGACAGAGCGGCCCTTGAAAGAGACAGAGAGACTTTAACCGCCATGGCTCTTCAGACAAATGGCACAGGACACACTGAACCAGACTCGCCATATGCAGAGGACAGAAAACGACTAATATTTTTGTTCGAAAAGCTGATCGAGAGATTTTGAAATCATTCTGGTACACTGAAATGTCGCTCATTCTGAAGGTATTTAAAATAACTTAAGGTAAAGTGTTTCAAGGTTAAGTTGCTCCTTTTACTTAAGACACATTATTAAGAGGAAATGTGTTCTCAGCTGTGTTCAAAGCTTTATAGACCTAGTTCATTCGTTGTAGTTCAGTACAATGCATAATGGTTAATTAATGTTAAGTTTATTCCCCCTATTTCACATTCTTGGATGCATTGAGATTAAAGTTAATGTTTCTGTTTTTGTGCCAAATCTTTCATATTTATTTAGTGTCTTACAAAATCTAGACTTAGGGTTATTTCTTTTTTATGGAGGACCAATATTAGAGGAACACTAATATTCATTTTCCAACTCCCCTAGGGTTAAACAGTTGAGTTTTACCGTTTTCGAATCCATTCAGCCGATCTCCGGTTCTGGCGGTACCACTTTTAGCATAGCTTAGCATAGTTCATTGAATCTGATTAGACCGTTAGCATCTCGCTCAAAAATGACCAAAGAGTTTAGATGTTTTTCCTATTTAAAACTTGACTCTTCTGTAGTTACATTGTGTACTAAGACCGACGGAAAATAAAAAGTTGCGATTTTCTAGGTACCATGGGTGCAGCAGGCACAATGATATTACGCAGCGCCTGTGACCCCCTGCTTGCACAGGAAGTGTGCCTTGCAACAATGGAGACATTTGTGAGAGCCACTGCGTAATATCATTGCGCCTGCTGCAGCCATGGGACGGCAGCAAAGTTCCTTGATTATTGCGCCAGAATGAGAGTATAGTTCCTAGCCAGATCAGCCTAGAAAATCACAACTTTTCATTTTCCATCGGTCTTAGTACACAATGTAACTACAGAAGAGTCAAGTTTTAAATAGGAAAAATATCGAAACTCATTTTGAGCGAGATGCTAACGGTCTAATCAGATTCAATAAACTATGCTAAGCTATGCTAAAAGTGGTACCGCCAGAACCGGAGATCGGCTGAATGGATTCGAAACTGTTTAACTGGATAATGAGCCTATTTTGAAAAAAAGTGGAGTGTTCCTTTAAGTAGATTATGTGTTTTCTTTTCTTCATAGAGAGTTGCTTTTGTTTTAAAACTGCAAAGAAATTGTGACTGAAAATTTCACCATTCACCATAAAGGTGCGGTCACATGAGCAAAATTCCGCTGGGGAAAAATTGTCAGTAGCGTAGCGATGCATAAAGCCAAAAGACTTTACATATTAGAAATCACTATGAATAGGAGAAAGTGCAATGCTCAATATGGCGGAATAAGTCCCGCCTTTTTAAATAAAAGAGCCAATCGACAGTTGGTAAAGTCATTGTGTCACTGAGACAGTTACTTGTCAGATTTAATTGGTGATTTCAAATATGAAATTTAATTGTAAGCTTGTTGAACAGCTTTGGAGAATTTAATGGTTCCTCATTCTGTACTAGCATTACTGAAACAGCTGCTGAGAGGTGTTTTAAAGATGGCCGCCGAGTGAAATAACCTGCCTCAAAGGGACTTTGATAAAGCAAAGCTCACACAGAAGTCACTTACATGCAGCTTTCTGTTGAAAATTTTTTTTGCCCTGCTTTGCAATATAGATGCATTATAAAATTAGAGTATGTTTACATGACAACAATATACTAAAAAAGGAACAAATTTTCCTTTGCATCTTTTATGTATAGACAACAGCCTTGTCAAAACGATCCCTGCTCACTTGGATCTGTGAAAACGACTAAAAACACTGTATTCTGCTGCCAGGCCAGTAGTTGGCGATGTCACTAGAAACTCTACGCGACTATAGACTGAACACGTAATACAAAATGCGCGTGATGTCAGCGTTTTCACATATTCACGTTTTTGTAGTTTACATGGAGACAAAAACGGTATCGTTTTCAAAAACTTGCCCTTTGAAACCCGTTTTCAAAAGTTTGGGTTTTCAGGCCCCAAAAACACCATTGCCGTTTAAATGAACAGCCAAAACACATAAAAAAAAAAACACATTAAAGGTACAGTCGCATTTACAGATGTTCGGCAAATTTTCACTGGGAAAATCCAGCATTTTAATAGGAATCTGCTTGAACTGGAATTTCACATGAAGGGTGAACGATTTCCCCATTGCAGATTTCGCAATGGGTTCAAGTTGGTCACATGGATTTGCTGTGTTGACCAGCAGAAAGCTGCTTGGTTTGAAAGTGACTTTTCTGTGAGGCATGCTTCATACATCGCTACACTATTGACAATGGACCTTTCTTGCCCACAAAATGTTGCCACTTTAAAGGTCGCAGGCAGTCAAGCAGTGGAGAAGATGGTAGTTTGTTGAAATAGTATGTTGAGGTTGCAGATCTACAGTATTTTTACAATACAATACATGATAAGTTAGGTAATTACTTATTCTGCAACCCATAAACCGAGGCATAGCATTTGAGGGATAGCATTTTTTTAAACCATATTCAAATAATTTACCGAAACTGCACGGCAGGTTTGCATTAAACAAATACGATTTTGCAATTCAGCTTTTGTGGTACCTGCTTCCTCATTCAAGTCTCGTCAATAATATCATAGCTTATACAGCACAATGATTGTCTTTAAATAATTGACTCATTGTGGAATCTGAGTCTGTTAAACTATTAAAAATAGACTAACAGAAGCACATGAAACGCACACTAATACAATGGCCATAAAAATCAACTAGTTCCCATAAATCAATGGCCCAAATTGCAGTATATTTGCATTAACTTCCCTTATTTTTCCTGAACTCAAGGTCAGTTCAAGTGCTGACCATAGCCTTTTTGAGAAATAAACTAAATTCTGCTTATGGTTGACTATTGTTGTCTGTGGAACACCCCCACAAACCACATGCAATATTAAACCTATATAAGGTTCATGGTATGTATTTGACACTGATTTGCCAGGACTTTATTTCTGACCAAACTTTACTTGATTCCTGAAATATTTTACATAAATCTAAACACATTTGCAGCTAAAAGAAAGCACTTTTTAAATTAAGGAACAATTTGTGTGATTTAAATCATTTCAGTCATGGATAGCTCACCAGAAATATTGGATTTTGATTCTTCAGATGAAAATGGGTAAGGAAAACCTTGATTTTGACCAAGTTTAACTTTAGCTTTGACTTTTATACAAATTCAGTGTAACTGTTAAATGTGTGTTTTAAGTCCCGAGAACAGTGGGATATTTCTGCAGCAGTGGGATGCACAGGTTCGGCCCTACATTGAGATGATTGACTTCATGAGGCGGATCGGCATTGAGAGGGAACTTGCGTTGCCGTCCATTGCCGTGGTGGGAGACCAGAGCTCAGGGAAAAGCTCTGTTCTAGAGGCTCTGTCAGGAGTCGCTCTGCCTCGTGGGAGTGGTATGTTGTACACCTAATACACTATACATATATATCTTATTTACATTCTTCTGCTTACTTTAAGAGGCATCTATATATTCTGATATGGTTCATTCAGGGATTGTCACCCGCTGTCCACTGGAGCTTAAACTCAGGAAGCTGAATAGTGGGAGCGGTTGGACTGCCATAATCTCTTACGGTGATGTGCGAGAGACGTTTCATGATCCCGCACAAGTTGAAAGTTACGTCAGAAGGGGTGAGGCTATATATCAAGTTAAATATCATAAATAATCATTATAATATATAGTTTATCATTACTTAAAATATTACCAACATGATGAATGAATGTTGAGCAAGTATGTAGTATTTGTCTTTTACAGCACAAAATATGCTTGCTGGAGATGGAGTGGGAATCTGTGATGATCTCATTAGTTTAGAGATCACATCACCTGATGTTTGCGACCTCACGCTGATCGATCTACCTGGAATAACAAGAGTACCTGTGAAAGGGCAACCGGAAGACATTGGAGACCAGGTGATGCACTTAATTTCACAGTATGTGCACTTACATAAAAGTCATTTAAGGTAATTGCATGGGTTAAGGTTAGGTTCAGGGTTATTACCTATTTATTACCCTGTTATTACTATAATAATTACACAGTAGTACAGGACTGTAAAATAAAGTGCTACCAGAGAATAACTTTGTCAAATATTATACACTTACATGTTTAGTACAAATACCATACACTGCAGAAATAGTAATTAGAAAGTAATTAACAAAATATGCAATGACAACAGACCTACTATATGGAATATTCTATCCCACAATGCAATGTGACCAATTTGACCTTTCATTTCCAATGCCATGAGCCAGAAGTAATTACAGACACAATTTTGTAATCTTTTTAATCATTATTTGAATGTCAAAAATAGCAAGACATATTTTTCTAAAGCTGTGAATTGATTAAAATATTTAATTATGAATACCCCATATTTTTATGCATTCAGTTTCTTTCTATATTAAGGAAAAAAATTTTTTAATTATTTTTTATTTTTAAAAAAATATATATATATTTTTTATTTAATTTTTTAAATTACTTTTAATTATTTTTTTCTAATTAAAAATAAAACAATTTAATATTATTCAATTTATAAAAAATAAATAAATAAAATGTAATAAAAAGAATAAATTGATAATTGGACACCACTTGCTGAATAAAACCTGCAACATTATTAAGTCACATTTGAAATGTGTTTCAGGTCTTCATTATCGTATAAATTAGCCTTTGATTAATTGCAGATTCGACGCCTGATACTGAAATTCATTGCAAAAAAAGAAACCATTAATTTGGTGGTTGTTCCCTGCAATGTGGACGTTGCAACCACGGAAGCACTTAGAATGGCTCAGGGTGTCGATCCTGACGGCTCAAGGACTTTAGGTAAAAGTTTAAATTTTCACATTTGAGTATGCATATTAGAAATGTAGTTTTGCTTTAATTATTGCTGATATCACATATAATATCACAGCAGGGCCATTTCATTCATGTCTGTTGAAACACTTTTTATTGCTTCAGCAATATTGACAAAGCCAGACCTGGTAGATAAAGGAGCTGAGGCTGACATCTTACAAATACTGCAGGGTAAAGTGGTTCCTCTCAAAAAGGGCTACACCATTGTCCGATGTAGAGGCCAGAGTGACATCAATGAAAACGTTTCTCTGGCTGAAGCCACAAAACAGGAAAAAGACTTCTTCGCCAATCACGCGCACTTCAGGTATTACGTTGCATTTAACCTGGTAGATATTCAGTTATCTGTTATTTTTTGTAATGTTCAAAGCCATTTACGCGTGTTTCTGTTGCCACCAGTTATCTTCTCGAAGAGCAGAGGGCCACAACATCCTGCCTGGCCACCAGACTCACTAAAGAGCTGGTTGAACATATCAAGGCAAGTCTAATCATGGCATTTTGAAACTTACTCTAAACACTAAACTTATGAGTTATTCCTTATTTTACAGGCTTCACTTCCGTCTCTCAGAGATCAAATTCACATCCACTTGTCTGCAGTGAGATTTGAGCTCAAGAGTTATGATGACGGTCCTCCTTTAGAACCTGAGCGCATGGGGCCTTATCTCAGCAAGGTACAGTATGTTGTATGCATAATTTCTTATATTGTCCAAATCTGAGAAATGAAATGAACTTCTGTGTTTCTCTTTATGTGTAGAAAATCTTGGAGTTCAGTGACCAGATAAGTGAGTTGTGTAGAACAGGAGAATCAGACAATGGGAACCTCTACTCGCTCCTTCGACCAGTGTTCAAGCAATGGGAATGTCATCTGAGCAACTCCAAAGCATTGTGTACGTCATATGGTGACATAATATTGTTAAGAACCTTTTTTTCTTCTATTTTTTTCCTCTTGGTAATATGATTCAGCACAATTCGCATTCATTTACTCACCTTGGTGTTGTTTCAAACCTGTACAATTGTACAATGAACAAGAGTGGTGTTGTTAAATTATTTAGAACAATATCGCAAGTGTGATATGATTTATTTTATTCAACAATTCAATAAACAAGTTAATATTGAGTAACAGTACATTTTAAACACAATATTGCCAGTTACCTTCTGTGCTTCTGCTCCGCCATTGGTGCGTTCAAATCCTCGAATACGAAAAGATCGTATTTATGAGTTGAACGCACATGAACACCTTTAAAGGTCCTTTTTCAACGTGCGAAAATTTTGGATTTTCACACGTTAAAAAAATTTGGCATTAACGACAAAATAAAAATGACCTCATGATGTGTCAGTCATGTTTACACACTGCCAACGAAACTTTCGTCTGTCATAAAAAAATTGGGATCGGGTTCAATTTTCTGATCCACGTCGTCTCACTGCACAAAGCACTGTATGACAAACAAAGTGTGGAATACAGTAGACAGAATATAAAAACAGATTGTTTCTTCTTTTTGCTGTCCAATGTGAAATTTGATATAATGTCACATTCTGCGGTGTCTTTTTTATAAACATGAATTAAACATAGTCTCACACAGAGACCTTGCACACCGAATCTGATGAGTATTAATGAATCCGTTGCGAAAAAATTAGCAAAACAATACAAAATGGAATCTTCAAGCAGTGAGGATAATTTAGTTGTCCTCTAAATATTGGGTCCATCCAATCCCGAGATTGCATAGAGAGAAAGGAGATGATTATCCCGAGCATTTCAAAGTTTACTTCAGGGTGTCAGTGGTTCAGTTTGATGCTTTGCTAGCAATACTGGCACAATCTGTCTTTATATTCTGTATGTATATTTATATTGTCTTTGTATTCCGCACGTTGTTTGTCATTCAGTGCTACTGCTTTGTGCTGTAGGCGACGGTGAATCAACTTTTCAGATGGCATTTGGGATTTTGGCGTTCGCTTGTACGGCGGCTTGTATCTAAAAATGTGTGCCAAGGATGCGAAAAACGCAGAAAATCGAACCTGATCCAAATTTTCTGAGGCAGTGTGCAAATGTGATTGACACAGCGTGAGGTTGTATTTATTTTTTTAACGTGCGAAAATTTCGGACGCAAATTTTTGTGCAAAGGCCTTCAGAGTTTACCAAACTTTAGAATGCAGCAAAATGAGAAACTTTTCGCATGAGCTTGCATTTCCGATCTGATGCATTTGCAAGCATTTGAATGGAAGTAAATGGAACGAAAATTGCAGTCTGACTGCCCCTTTAGAATGCAGCCAAATGCAAAACTTTTCATATGAGCTTGCATTTGAGGTCTGACACAGACACATTCGCATATACAGTCCAGTCCAAAAGTTTGGAACCACTAAGATTTTTAATGTTTTTAAAAGAAGTTTCGTCTGCTCACCAAGGCTACATTTATTTAATTAAAAATACAGTAAAAACAGTAATATTGTGAAATATTATTACAATTTAAAATAACTGTTTTCTATTTGAATATATTTCACAAAGTAATTTATTCCTGTGATGGCAAAGCTGAATTTTCAGCATCATTACTCCAGTCTTCAGTGTCACATGATCCTTCAGACTTTTGGACTGTACTGTATATGAATACAAAAAGTGTAGTGTGGCCCCCCCCACTTCAGTCAAAGCTGTATAACCGCTGCACACTAGTGGTGTTCATTCCCGCTGCATCCAAAATCAAATAGCCTACTTCTCTACTATATAGTAGGCGAAAAACTATATGCCAACAGAGTAGTATCAAAGACTATAGAATAACAAGCCTTTAGAAAGAAAATTTATGAGACAGTTGTCGTCAGATTTCATTGGTGATTTAAAATATGAAAAATAATCGAAAGCTTGGCAAACAGCTTGATGTTTCCCCATTCAAAGAGATAGGAGTTGCACTTGGATGCCCGAGAGGTGTTTCAAAGATGTTCAAAGGAACACTCCACTTTTTTGAAAATAGGCTCATTTTCCAACTCCCCTAGAGTTAAACAGTTGAGTTTTACCATTTTCGAATCCATTCAGCCGATCTCCGATCACTATTAGCATAGCTTAGCATAGTTCTTTGAATCTGATTAGACCGATAGCATCTAGCTCAAAAATGACCAAATAGTTTCAATATTTTACCTATTTAAAACTTGACACTTCTGTAGTTAAATCGTGTCCTAAGACCGATGGAAAATGAAAAGTTGAGATTTTCTAGGCCCATATAGCTAGGAACTATACTCTCATTCCGGCGTAATAATCAAGGATCTTTGCTGCCATAACATGGGTGCAGCAGGCGCAATGATATTACGCACCGTCATGTTTTTGAGCGAGATGCTATTGGTCTCATCAGATTCAATGAACTATGCTAAGCTATGCTAAAAGTGGTACCGCCAGACCCGGAAATCGGCTGAATGAATGCGAAAACGGTAAAACTCAACTGTTTAACTCTAGGGGAGTTGGAAAATGATCCTATTTTCAAAAAAAGTGGAGTGTTCCTTTAAAGGGACTTTGGTAGTATGTCCAAATATATAGTGTTTGAAAAACAGTATGCAAAAAAACCCTAATGACCGACTACTTCCGGCTTTCACCATTGACAAACTTTTGCCATTGACCTTTAATCTTATAATTAGTTTTGACTATTGTTTTTTTTTTGTTTGTTTTAGTCAGAGAGTCTGTAAAGGAGATGACAGAAAAATATGACGAAGCTCATCGTGGGAGAGAATTGGTGACCTTCAGTGACTACTGTGTGTATGAATCAATGGTAAAGAAACATGTGGGAAACCTTAAACAACCAGCATTGGATACTTTGAAGCTCATCCGAGGTAGCTTTTAGCTGTTTTTTTTTTTTTACATTATATGTGGATTACATTTGAAATGCTTTACAATAACATTTCTCATTTTAATATAACCGTAGGTATTGTGCAGAAGGAGTTTAAGGCCATGTGTGAGCTGTGTTTCCCAAACTACCCTCATCTGAGACACGTAATACTGGTGTGTTAAAATGACACTCGTTGATCACATTAAATCATCTTAAAAGACAATAAAAGTCTTAAACATGACATTTCTGATGTTCCCTTAGAACCATATTGACGAGATTCACTCAAAGCAAGAAGGCAAGGTGGAGAAGAGGATCTATGAGTACATTAACATGGAGAAGCTTGTGTACACGCAGGATCCTATTTTCACCCAGAAAATTGTAGACTTCAAGTTTGTGGAAAAGAGACAGGAGTACGAGTCCATTAGTTTGGATACAGGAGAGAACGCAACCTCACCCAACAACTGTGCTGTGTTTGACACCAGGAGTCTGACACCTGATAAACTGATCATCTACTACGAGGTGTAAATCGGTTTTTGATTTCAGTATTAGCTACTTTTGTTCTTTAATATTTGGTTTTGATTGCACTGAAACTCTCACATTTTCTGTCAATCAACAGATTGTGTATCAGCGTCTGGCCGACTACATTCCCATGGTGATCCTGCTGTTCATACTGAAGGAAGCTGCAGTGATGCTGCGGGCTCACGCTATGGACCTGCGGGATGGAGCGGATGTTGTGAAGCTGCTCGTGGAGGACACAGAGGCTGGACGGAAGAGAGCTGACTTACACCAACGCATGGAGCGGCTGCGTCTGGCACAAGAACGCATCAGTATATACCTCTGAGACAGAAGTTGGCTCTGGTAAAGACCTATCCTGTCACAATGGACCGATTTTTACATTATTAATTTAGCAGACACTTTAATCCAAAGCGACTTAAAAATAAAGAATGCAGCTAATGTTTCATCTTAAAGAGGCAATAAACATGAGAAGTACAAGTAATACAAAGTTTCAGACATCATTTAGAATAGTAAATGACACTTGGTTCAATTAAATAATAGATATTAGCTTAAAGGAACACTCCACTTTTTTTGAAAATAGGCTCATTTTCCAACTCCCCTCGAGTTAAACAGTTGAGTTTTACAGTTTTCGAATCCATTCAGCCGATCTCCAGGTCTGGCGTTACCACTTTTAGCATAGCTTAGCATAGTTCATTGAATCTGATTAGACCGTTAGCATCTTGCTCAAAAATGACCAAAGATTTTCAATATTTTTCCTATTTAAAACTTGCTGAAAAGTTGCGATTTTCAATTATATTATGCAGCGCCTCTCATAAATGTCTCATAAATGGTTGCAAGGCCAAGGTAACTACAGAAGAGTCAAGTTTTAAATAGGAAAAATATTGAAACTCGTTGGTCATTTTTGTGAGATGCTAACGGTCTAATCAGATTCAATGAACTATGCTAAGCTATGCTAAAAGTGGTACCGCCAGAACCGGAGATCGACTGAGTGGATTCAAAAACGGTAAAACTCAATTGTTTAACTCTAGGAGAGTTGGAAAATGAGCCTCAAAAAAGTGGAGTGTTCCTTTAAGTAATAAACCCTCATCCAAATTATTACAGTATAAAGCAGGGGTACTCAAATATAAACTTGAAAGGTCCACTTACCAAATTTCCATTTAGTCTGAGGTCCAGAAAAGTGATGGTCAAATTCCAAATAGAGAACACCAACAAAAAAAACAGAGGCAATCCCCAGAAGTTTCGAACTATACACAAAAAACGACATGGTAGGCCTTTTAGTGTGAAAGGTGACACCTTCTTTTTGCCACCAGTTGTTTAAACTTGGGCATAAAAGGTGTGAGGGCCAGGCGGAGGCACTGATGTAAGTGTTCATTGGTGAGTGTGCTGCGGTATGCGTTTTTTACCATGTTCATGGTTGAAAAGGCAGATTCACAGCAGTATGTTGAGGGAAACATTGTGAGAATTTGAAGGGCCATCTTCTGCAGGAGAGGAACACCTGCTGCAGTGACCATCTTCGTCCAGAAGGTGACAGGGTCACAGTGAGATTCCTGCAGTGCTAGGTTTTCTTGCAGCTCAATTAGCTCTGTTTGCAGAGAAGCAGCACTGGCCCATTGGAAGACTTTCGTGGCTTCAGTTGAAAATTCTGCAATATTTTTGACAAGAAATGGATTTTCAATGCACAGCAAGACTTGTTTTCCCAGAGGGAAATCTTCAAAGCGACTTTGGAAATTTTTGATCAGCTTGTCCAGGAATTCAGCATAATTGTGATGATGATGTTTTCCTGCAGTCTGATCCAAAAGTCTTGGGAAGTGAAGCAGGTCCTGCTCTAAGTCACATTTGAAAACCTCCAGCTTCCTCTGAAAAGCACGGACAGCTGACATGAGGCCACACACTGTGCTGTTTTTGCCCTGGAGCTTCATATTAAGGTCATTGAGATGGGAAGTAATGTCAGTTAGAAAAGCAACAATTTCCATTTCCTCTTCATTCTTCATGAAATCCACAAACGGTTTGGCTTTTGCACTCTTCTGATCCAACAGAAATGTCTCCAGCTCTTTCCGCAGTGCCCAAAACCGCTCCAGTACCTTGCCTTTACTAAGCCACCGGACGTGGTTGTGAAGGAGCAAATCATCAAATGTTGCATTCACCTCTATTAGAAATGAGCGCAACAAACGATGTTGCAGAGCAGAGGATGCTCTCAGATAGTTGACAAGTTTCATGACTGTTGTCATGACTTCCATGTACCTTTCTCCAAGGCTGGCACACAAAACCATCTGGTGAATTATGCAGTGGTATGCCATGAGGTCAGGGTGGTGAGCTCTCAAGCGTGCCACTAATCCCCTCTCTCTCCCAATCATACTTGGCGCTCCATCAGTAGCAATGGAAACAACATGCTTCAGGTCTATCTCTCTGTCTCTAAGCATCTGTGTCACTGCTTCATAAATATCGTCCCCCCTTGTGTGTCCATGGAGGTTTGTGACACCCAAAACATCTTCATGAAATTCTCCCTTTTCTTCATCAAAAAATCTGACAAAGACCATGAGTTGTGCATTGTCTGTGTTGTCTGTGGATTCATCCACAGCCAATGAAATGAATTTGGCTTTTTTTATAGCAGAGCTAAGTTGTTCAAGCAAATCATCAGCAAGTATTTCAGTTCGTCTTGCCGCAGTGGAATCAGAACAGGGTATTTGGCTTATTTTCTTGATTATTTCATCCTTTTGAGTCCCTTCAAACAGAGCAGTCACCACTTCACTCATACACTCCTTGACTATTTCAGCATCAGAGAAGGGTTTCTTGTGTTTTCCCAGGACCCATGCTACTCTTAGTGAGGCTTCTGTTGCCCGCTCTTGTTGTGTGGCTGATCTAACTATTACACTGCTTGTAGCTGCATAGGCTGATTTCAGCTGGTTTATTTTTGTTGTCCTCAACTCTGTGTTCTGAGGGAAATTTTGTTCAAAATGTGCATGCTTGGTTTCGTAATGGCGCTTCACATTACCACTTTTGATGATTGCTACCGTGTCGTTGCAGATTAAACACATTGGTTTTGTGCTTCCCACGGGGAGCACGAACGCATATTTTTCTGTCCACTCACTTTTAAACTCGCGGTTTTCAAAATCGACTTTTCTTTTCTTATCAACAGACAGCTTTGAGCACGCCATTTTCACTTTTAGACCGCAAGAAAAGAACGGTTACCGATATTTGCACTGCTCGCAAATGATGAGACTGCCTGTTTATCTGCCTGGCCCAGAGCACGTGACCGGTGGATAAGTCTGACTGACTTGAGTGAGTGACGTTGCTATAGCGATGCAGTTACAGCTGATATGATCGGACATAGATGAAGCAGCCAAACCGAATAGAAGCCTCAAAGATATATAGCGCGGAATCACAATTGTTCACTGCACTGAAAACTCATTTGGATTATGATTAAAATAGCATGTTGGTTTTGGCGTCGGTCCAGATTTAACCGTGTCTGGGTCCGGAAACGGACCGGAGTCCGCCTATTGAGTACCCCTGGTATAAAGTAATTGTCTGTAAATGATAAGGAATGAGTGATACTGTAGTTCACTTTTAGCCACTGCAGAAATGTATCTTTGAATAAAAAGTAAAAAAATGTCAGCTTGTTACAATGTACTTTTAAACTTTTATTGTGTTAGCTTGTGTTAAATAAAAAAAGTTTGTAACAATGCTTTTTTCCTGAAATGTGTTACAGTCTGTTCTGTTCTGTTTCAGTTATCATGGATATTCAGTTTGTTTTCACATCACATGCCTTCCTTTGTTTGTAATTCCTGCCTCTCCTTGGTTACTATGATAATTTTATTATGAGTTCATTCTGTTCAACTGTGTTACTTGTTTCCTTGTTTGTGTTCCTATATAAGTTCTTACTGTTTTATCATGGACATTCAGTTTGACTGGCCACCTGTCTGCCATGTCAATATTTTATTTTCATTTTCATTTTTACTGTGTGTGATGCACTATAAATACAGTATGACAGGTAGGATTTCAACCCTGATCTTTTTCAGAAATGCCTACCTCATGCATTCAAAAACTGCCTCTGTGTGTTTTGACCATAAAATGAAAGTCATTGAGGTCAAGTGTTGTTCTGGACCTTGTAGCGTATGCACACGTATCAGGATAATCAATAAACTTTGGAATGTCCAGAACGCTTTTAGCATGCTGGACTGGGTTGTAAAACCCCCCCAGAGACTGACCAGATCCACATTCCAACACCCCACACACACAGGGACACACAAAAACACACACACAGACAGACACAGAAACACACAATCATACATTTTCAACTGTATTTGTAAACTACCACTATGCTGAAATATATATTTCATATATTTTTAGGGCCTATGCATGTTTCCTAGTGTTTAAATGAGTGTATTTGTGCTAGTGTGCATTTTAACGATATAATTTTGTCTGTAAACCATAACTTCTCTCCTATGCCTTTCTGACCTATCGAGTTTGGTCTCGCCGTAAAGCTCCGGACACGAGCTATTTACTGAGATATGTCACACCGCTGACAAATGCATTTTTCTATGTGTTTAATGATACTGTGAAGAACACACTCCATTTGGAGATCTGAATTGATAGTCATAACTCATGCAGATTAAGTCGTGAGGCCAAGCAAAGGAAAAGCTTTCCCGCCAACTTTGCACCCATGTTATTGGCTACCCCACCTCAAGGAGGTGTGTCGGCTTATCTGTCATAAAAGCAAAGACGCACAATTCCAGACTCTCTCTCTCCCGTGTTCTCTCCCGATTGTCTCACGAGCATCTCGTGCACGTTTTTCCCGGACCCCTCCGGTGACCACGCGCTGCCACCGCGCTCAGCTTCGGGATCGCCATCTTCCAGCGAAACTCACTCTCGTCCTCAGTTCAAACCTTCCCGCTGAACGGAGGAAGCCAACGAACTGCACCAGCGCTAACCTGAAATTCGACACACGCAACCAATGCAAGTATACTGCCGTTTCTCAATCTTAGATGATGAAACTGATTTCCGTGCTGGCTTAGGACTGGTTGTGAGTTTGCTACTTGCCTTCTCTCTCTTTCCTTCTCTACTTCTATTCTTGTACATAGGTGTGTATTTTCTTGTATATATATTTAGAACCTCTGTATTCGTAGTTTGCATATATTAAAACGTTATTCATGCTCGATTGTTCTGTTTGTTCTTTCAGCGGAAAACCCAAGTCACTTTAACGTTTTTCGATCGCTTTATGCTTTAGTTATTTTCATGGCCAGAGAATAACTCCGTTTATAATATTCTGTGAGGGACTTAGTTTGCTGGACAAACGAGCAGTTTCTCTAAATAATTATTAAACCAGAACTAATCATATATGTAATTGATTATAATTCGTTGTAATTGATTCACAATATATGTTTAATTCCCCATTGGGTCGATATATGAATATAATTATTCATAACCTTATGAATTGTTATATTCATATTTCATCCATAAATTGATTAATAACCGCTACATTTCGTTACATATATTATTTGGTGGAGAATGCGGGCAACGTTTTAAACTTGGTTTTCGGTAAAAGAGCAATGTAGAATAATTTTGTATGATTTAACTTACATTTTTATTTATTACGCGTTTTATTCAGTGAGAAGACGCACGGGTCCTCACTACGCACCGTTAACAAGCTGCTGTTTGTGTCTAGAAACACTGCAGGCATAGCCTTGGTTGACCGTGAAATACACTGCAGTCCATTGATATCTCAAGCTCGTATCTGTGAAGGACGACAATCTTTGCAGTAAGTTACAGTTTTGAATATTAATTTCCGCTTGAATAAACGAATTGAATCGTGTTCAGCAAGTTTAGAGGGTCGTGGCGAGATTCCTGCGACCACTCTTTCGAGGCCTCATTATATTTACCCGCTACTGAATCTGAATTTCTTGTGTCGTCCAAAAATTCACAATAGCCGGTTTGCTCCTGGGTTACGTCGTTTGGACTAGCTACCCAAAACCACGTGATCCCCGTTACAGATCTAATCGGAAAAGCAGTCCGTCTGGTTTATCGATTGATGTGTAATAATTTGGAGCTCGTATCAGCATTCTGATCCAATGTTGATTAGTAACAGCGGCGAAGCAATCCCGCAAAAGTTACATATTCGCGTGCATTAAAGTTTGCACCAAAGGGACTGATTCCCAGAGTTGTGTACCCGTGAGTAAAACGGTACACATATATTTATGAAAGAATCCGCTGAGGTTCTATAGTTGTAATCGTGACCGTGCAGTTAAAACAGCGTAAGGGTCAGAAACCCACAAGCGCGCTCGTTTTTGTATCACGAATTAAAGAAAGGGGATGCAGTAACTCTGACCAGACGCCAGAGGGCAGTCTGCTCAGGTGTGCCACCCCTCCCTACTTATTGGTTGTGTGGACTCAGTGACGCCACCGCGTGGACGTTCTGAGTTAAAGCCGCTCCATACTTTGAACTGAAATTATCTCCAAGTTATCTTTTGCTTCTCTATACTGCGGGGAGTTGTAAAAGTAATTTGCTTTTGGTGGTTATGCTTTCCAATCATTGTTGGAATGTGGTTTACTGATTTAAATTTAATTTAAACACGTTTAAATTTTTAATTTAAATTGTTTCCCTTCCAACAAGGGAATTCACTTTCTGAGAGTGCGCCCCCTGGTGGACACTGTCAGATAAGTCAATTCTCTTTTCCCTTGTATTCTTTTTCCTGTATTCACAGATCTACTTTATTTTATTTTATTTCAGTTTATTTATTTTATTTTTATTCCACTTTGTGTTATTTCATCCATTCCCTTTTTGTCTTTTCTCTCTCTCAAGTTATTTCTTTAGTTTACTTTGGAAATTCATTCCCTTTATTACTTAATGTTTTATTTTATTCACTCTTAGTTCTGGGTCCTGTGTGTTATTGGCTGGCAATAATATTCACGCACACCCAAGCCTCCCTTATTTCATACACTTATTTTTGAATTTAATTAAATAACATTTAATTCAATTTTAAAATTAAGTAGTGTCAATCAGTTGGCATTCTGCTATCAACAAGCAATTCTCTTTAGGAAAAATCTGCAAATAGGGAAGGCTTTCTCTTTTCTTTCTCCCATTCTGTTATTCTATGCACTCATTTAAATTTAATTGAACAAGTTTAATTCAAATTTGAATCAAGTGCCTCTGAATTATCCTCTTTTCGCTTTTTCCCATCCTGTTATTCTATGCACTCATTTAAATTGAATTGAACAGAGTTTAATTCAAATTTGAATCAAGTGCATCTGATTTGTTTTTGTTTTCTGTTATTTTTACTTTTGTTCTGCTTCTAGCTAGTTCATTTTAGACCCCTACTCTTTTATCCTACACACTTAATTAGTTAAATTCTATTTAAACAAGATTTAAATTGAGTTTTAAATTTACAATTAAGTCGTGTTTACCTGATTGTTTGTGCACTTGCAGATAAGGCCCTTTAGCGCCCTGGGGTGAGCTGACGGTTGCTCCAGTGAGTTCCAGTGAGTGGAGCTACCTGGCCTGGCGCTTCTTACACTAACCGTGTGTGAATCGTGGACATTCTGACCCCGTATCACGGGCAACACGCAAGGACATCAGCGAGTTGTGTATCAGGTACAGGGAGGCAACGAGACCCGGGGTGACAACAAGCGGCAATTTTGTTTAATTTCCCTGCTCAGGCTTCTGCACGACAGAACCGCCCGTTTGGAGTAACTGCCCGTAAAGGGGACAGACTCTGAGTTCAGGGAAAACTCAATCTTGACTGGTCACTCGGGCCGTTGGCGCAAATACCTTACCGAAGTGCGCAATTGTACTGGTGTTCCCTGTTTGAGAGGTTGCACCGTGGTACAAAGGGGACAGGTGGCCACGGACACCGCAGTAGAGTGTTTGAACGTCGAGGAAAGGTTGCCTGCCATTGAGTTCTTATCTGAGCACCCACAATTCACCCAGGCCTAAATTAGTGACATACAGTCATTTCACCTAATTGAAAGCCACAGAATATTACATATTCTTCAATTACTCAGGTGCGGGCCAACCCTTATGCTCTCGATCCATACCATCCCTCTAGGTTTTATGACGCAACAGTGCACTCGCCGGACACCGTCATAAACCCAGCTGGAATAGGAAGTTTAAGTTTCACTTCTCCCCTCTAGCCCTTCTGTTTTAGTTTATTGCGATTCTATTTTTATTCCTTTCTATTTGTTTACTGCTATATTTCTCATTTAATTGCATCCACCCTGTTCTGTTTTGCTTCTCTACTGTGTTTGTTTCTTTCAGTTCATGTAAAAGCAGAGCCTGTGAGAGCCATCACGGAAAACTGAGTAATAGATAGACGACCGAGCAGCGAGAGTCATCAAAGGACTCTTAGGGCTACCGCCTGTCAAAATCTTTATTCAAATCCGGCACTCACCCACACAAATTGACCCGCGTGGTCCTTTTGGCTATCGACAATTAAGTGTCTAGCCTACATTCCACTAACTGTCTGCACCAGTTAACTGGAACCAAACCAAAGAATTATATAATCATGCATTATTATAAGTCGTTAGCCCTGCGCGTGCTTGCATTGGTTCTGTTTGTGCTGTCTTTCTCTCGCCAACAGCAAGCTAACGTGTTCAGAGCAGCCAGCCCCAGCACCCATGGGGACGGACTCAAGACCGGGTTGGGCTCCCTGACCAGCACAATCCTGCCCAACGACGCTGTGGATCCCCAGCACCTAAGCAACGAGCAGCTGGACGACAACCTGAATCGACTAATGGCCCACGATCCAATGCCGAGCTACAAAGAGTGGGCGAGAGTCATCCGAGCCATCGCCCACAACCTCAAGCTCCAGGCGGAGGACGCCCGGAGGAATCAGGCCCAGATTCATCGTCACCACGATCAGCGACTCGTCGAGACCCAGGACCAGCGTTGGACAGCGGACGAATCCAAACCCGAGCTGCAGGAGGAGCTGCAAAGACTTCAAAAAGCCCTTGCAGAGCTCCACCTGGAGGTGGAGCGTAGAAAACTGACTGGAAAACTCCAACACAGCGAAGCTCCCCTAGCCAAAGCAGAGACTACACTGAAAGACAGACACACTAAAGCCCTGACCTGTGAAAATCATCTCAAACAGGCCCAGAAAGGAGTTATGGCTCCGAAACAACAAAGAGACTATGTGAATGAACTTGACACTGGTTACAGAGTACTGAAAAGTGGCATGGGAGGGGAAACACACATCACCGAGTTTCCCCTAACCAGTCAAGAAGCCCTAATTCCAAATGGGGTTAAAAGTCCACTGCCCAAAACGTCCAACGGCCAAGAACCTTCGCCAGCAGCTGTCACATCCAACTGCCAGCACCTGCGACAGGTTCTGATCCAAAAGCTTTCTGACCCTGCATCAGATCAAGGGCTCCCTGCTGCCATGGACCTAAAACGGGGCAGACTGAATAACCCATACACTTTCTACAGCCGAATGCAAAGAGGGTACTACGGAGCACGTAACCAGCCAGCAACGGAGGAAGATTTCATCTTCAACCCTCTGCTTCTCCGAGAGCTGCACCCTGCGGTGAGTGATCATCTGGCAGCCTTGGCCTGCTCAAGCAGCATGTCTATTCAGCAGCCGCGAGACTTGGTCGACGAAGCTCAAGCCAAGCAGAGAACTGCGTCTAAAAAGACTGTAGAAATTCCAACCAGTTACCCAGACTCCGATCACTGTCCAGAAACCTGTCCTTACCTTTTTGAAAGACTGAGAAATGAAGCTGAAAGACAAACTCAGACTCTCAAGTCACAAAGATGTGAGCTGAATGTGCAGTCGCACAGTCCAAATGAGGTCCACCTTGAACACACAGCTCCCACACACCACACCATTGGTCGAGTGAGCCTGGTACCTCCTGTGTGCGTAGCGCAAATGGACACGTTTCTCTGTTCCACTCACAAAGACCTGCTAGACTGTTTTGAGCCCTTATTGAACGCCAGACCACTGAAAATCTGGGCTCAAGTGTGTGAACTTCTGCCTTCCCAGTCACCCAGGCCACCTGAGCCAGACGGTCAGGTCACAGAGGTCGCGGGAAATCTCCCAGCTAACCGCGGGAACCCGGTCTTAGAGCACAGTTCAAGTTCGCTACCCGGCGTACTTCAACTCACCATAGACTGTAACTCTCTCTGCTCCAAGGTCACGACAGACTCACAGCTGAATGATGTAACTACAACAGACATTATTCTCACACTGTGGGCAGGCAACTCAGCCTTCAGCCACACGCTGTTAAGTGCTCTCATTGAAGGAACACCGGACCTCCCATTTGTCAACATGCAAATACGCTTCCCATTGGACTTTCGTCTGTCAACCATGATGACTGTCAAGGACATCTGCGTTTTGAACTTCAAATGGAACAACCGGCATTTTACCCATCACTTCCTGGTCCTTCCAGACCTCCTGATGCACTCTAATGCTCATATGGACAGTGCAAGTGAGTTGTTGTGGGCCCCTATGACTGTACAGCTTCCTGTTGTTCCTGTCAACACTGCCAACTTCCTGTCAGGCCAGACTATCCAACAGGTCTGCATCCTGATCAACATACAGGAACCTGTAGTACCACCTTACACCAAAGGGGGTGCTGTTTGGATCAACATACAGGAAATTGTAGTACCACCTTACACCAAAGGGGGTGCTGTTTGGCTCAACAGGCAATGTGGTCAAACCCTAAGCCACATGCTGGGCTCCTTCACACTGTCACCTGAAGGCGTGGAACTTGGACTTGCTCTAAAAGCCACACCGCTAACTGAAGTGGCACCCTACGTAGTTCACAGCTGGCTCAACGAATGCATGGTCACAGACATCAGCATTCCCAAAGCCCACCATCTAGAATGGATAATGGACCACGGCCCCTATGACTTTGAACGCAAGTTAACAGTCATTAACTTAATACCAGCTGCCATGGTCCCAGAAGGAAGCTTAAGCAACACAAGTTTCACAGCATCCTTCAAGAGCATCTCCATCACTTCCATCAAACTGGTACCCACAGAACAGGTGCACAGAACGGAGCTGATGGAGGACAAACACCTTGCAGTACCCACAGTCGCTAACCAGCCTGCCTGTGAAACTCAGGAAAGCGCTGCACCTCGGACAGCCAACCTGACAGCTTACACTACAACAGAGGAGCCCTTCCCAAGGTTTGAGCCTAAAGGCCAACAGATCCAGAAAGATGCAAGTGCGCTAAAGAATGATGCAGACTGTCGAAGACTCAGAAACGTCTTGCACAAATTCAAAGTGACATTTGACAAAGACCTTTTATGCTGTGGTCTCACTAAACTTCACACAGTGCATAGTGCAACACACCCAAATGCTCCTCCCACCTTAATCAGGCAGTACGAAGGTCACATCGCCCCACATGAACCAGTACAGGAGGTTGTTCATTCAACAGAAGGAAAAGGTGTTATCTGCCCATGCAACAGCACCTATTCAGTCCCTACCTGGTCCATTGTCAAACCAGACAGCAAGTGGCGACCCACCAGCGACTTCAGGAGGCTGAACCAGCAGGTGCCACTGCCACAACGTGCCAGAAAGCACAAGTCTGCACGGAGCGGAGATTCAGCTGCCTATCAAAACTGCTATAACAGCACACCAGCGTTGACACTTGAGATACTGGTACCCCAACAACAGCGACCAGCCTGTCACAGATACCTCAAAGAGAATGCGTGCCAAGGAATGCCCACGGCCTATGTCGATGGACGTTCCTACAACCATGAGGGCATCCCACAGGCAAATGCAGGGGTACGATGGTTAAGAAACCAACCCTGCCAACCACAGAACAGCAGGTGGGGCCCCCAGTCATGTCAATATGGTGAAGCAGCAGCTACCCTCAAAACCCTTCACGTCTCCTCAGCTCATAACATCAGGGAACTCATGTGCACAGACTCACACGTTGCCAGACCTTGTTTCACATGCCATCTTCTGGGCTGGAAACAAACTGGTTTCAAGACTGAATGCAACAAGCAGGTGAAACATCAACACATGTTCCAGACACGTGATCACCTCACCCAAGCACACGACATGATCGTTTACTGGGAAAAGGTGAAAAGATGCTTGAAGCAACCAGGGCGTGACAAAGGTGTGAACGACCAAACTAATGCCCTTGCCAAGACTGGCACACTGCATAACAAGCTATGGTCACACCCACCCCATTCACCCACCCTTAGTGTGGCAACAACAACCCGCAGCCAGCGGACTGTTCCTGCAACATTTCCCACCTTACTGCCACTGCCACTGACAACCAAACTTTCCAACATTTCCATTCGACATGTTTTGTACCACCACTCAGACCCCTCCAACCTCCCGTTCCCGGCATCTGGTCCCACGGCGGCCCCTAGCAACAAACGACTGCACGAGACCGACCACATGCTGCGTGTGGGAATAAACTTTCTAAAGTATGTCCCTGATGTCCTCACAGCGCCAAAGCTTGTACTGCCACAGGGCCAAAAGGGGGTGAACTGATATACACCCACGACACACCATGTGCCAAACACCATGGCACCAGAACTACGGACGAGACATTAAAACAAGTGGCGCACTGGCCCAGCATGCAGCAAGATGTGGCAGAGCACGCCAGAGGATGTCAAGTTTACCGTCATGTCCAGACTGCAAACGCAAAGCACCGAGCTTCACTGCAAAACCGAGGAATCACATTTCCACGGTCAGTCGACCAGAAAGACTGGACGGTAAAACCTCCTCTGATGCTCATGGCCATCACAGACACCGTACAGGAGTCAACTCAGGTGTTCCCCACAGAACTACTGATGGCACGGCAGGTGCCACTGCCGTTGCATCTGTACCAACCAGGAGACTTGAGTCTCATCACAGCCTGCTCCCCTCATCAGCAGCACAACAAGCTCCGCCTACAACTGAGAAAGCAACTCGCAACACAGAGCCAAACCCTGCAAACCACCTGCAAATCCTGGAAAGGTATTGCGGTGGTTCTCCGCACTCACAGTTTCCTGCTGATCCAAACTGCGAACTCAAGGAAGCAACTGTTTACAGTCCTCCAGAATGACTTTGCCCAAAATCAGCTGGTTATAGCTCTGTTGACAGACCTGCTGCGAGAAATTAGCTTCTCTATGGACAGAGTGGCTATGAATAGGAGTCCTCAGTATCCTACACAAACTGTGCTGGACTTTGCTACTGGCAGACCCAAAGACATGGTCAATGTCAGGTGGCGGCAACGTAACACCCATGCCAAGAAACACACCTCAGTTGCGGTAGCCTACCACAACAGCAACCCACGGCTGTGCCCGGCTCCCCACTTTCGCAGGTGTAGTTTCACCAAAGACTTTCAGTACTTCTGCCCAAACCAGCTCTTCCTCAGAAACCACACTGAAGGAATGGGCCGGTTGCAGCCCATGACCAGCGACACACGCTGCCCGGCCAAGCCTCGCACCCCAGTTATCGGAACACAAGCCGAGACTGTGGGTGATCGACTGCTCATCCACACCCCCACTCATGCTGCCATCGTAATCTACAATCAGCACAACACCGCCACTCATGTCAGGCTGCCCAATCCAAGTAAGAGGATCCATTTACCCCTGAGTTCCATCCTTTATCACAGCCACCTGGCAGTGCACTGTCTCTCAAGCAAAGAGGACCAGTCAGAACTGGAAATCCCATCTTCCCCCAGGGATCACAATCACACCTTAGATCCAGGAATGGAACTGAGGATTGACAAAGGGGGTCCCAGCTAAGTGACAGTACTCCCACTGATGCAGCCCTCCAAGCACTCTCACGACTGCCTGTCCTGACCAGCTCACCTAGAGCCCGAGCTTGGACTGCTGCCAACACAATCCGTTGCCTCTCCATGGCAATCAAGTACGCACTCGCCCGGGGCCTGGCCTTCATCCTATCCCAAGGGATCAAAGGGATGCAAGAATCCACGGACAGGTGCTTATCTGCTCTCCCTCAAGGACCAGTAGGAACCACCTGCTGCGTGACCATCCGGATCCATGTGCCATCGAACTTGGTTACCGTCCAACGAAGTCCGCACAGGAACTTC